>NW_023396531.1:467500-672376 GCF_011125445.2 Fundulus heteroclitus | reverse complement strand
TTTGCCTTTGCATTTGTTTTGTGTGTCAGCATAATTTGTGTTTGCAGCATGTTTGTACTTTGGTGACTAATTTCTGTGATAGCAGCATTTCTGGTGATATTATGTTGAGATGAAGGAAAAAACATTTAGCAGGAATGTCTTAACCTCATCACTGGTAGCAGGAGGAAAGATCCTGCCTGCCAAACAATGTTGTATTCTCCTCAGCCTTTACCGGGAAGCGAACCCCAGGTGGAGCTGAAAGCCAGCCGAAGAACCCACTCTGTATGCAGAGGAAAACCCCTGCTCAAATCGTGACTGCAACCGGGGCAGAGAACGTGGCAGAGACCAGGCCTCTGACACTGACCACATGGTGCTGCAGAGCTAAACGCCATGCCAGCCGCTGAACAGCCAACAACTTCCCTGGTTTCCAGTGCTCCCCCTGTGAATGGCCAAAGTGGACAGAACAGACACGAGGCAAAAGACAGGTTTGGTCATGGGAGCTGAGGGTGAAGTTCAATGGTTCGTCTGAAAATGTTTGGTAACTCGTTTGGACACATGGTTGCTTTAGAACAAAGGGCTAACGGAGGTAGCTCACGCTAGCTTCCGTTTATGATACTGGTAATATCATTGAGTGTGTTTTTATGGTTATTACAAGGTCATCTCCACAAGGGTTTCATACAATGATGGGACATTAATGTTTACGTTATCCAGCCCACTCATTATGACTAAAATAAAGCTAAAGCTTTTATTTGTTAGAGCTGAATGTCCGCTAGCCAAAATGCTATCATCCTGCTAACATCCGGTCCAGACATGTCAAAAGGACCTTGTTCTAAAGTATAAAGCTTTAACCGCTTCTGCTCGGCCATCCTTCGATGGTGCAATGAGCCTTATTCCCGCATTAATATTGAATATTAATGTCGGTTTTAAACGCAATTTTGATAACTTTTTAGACTTTAACCTATTTACCGACCAATCGCTACAGCGACCCCCAGGCGCCCGGAGGAAGGAATTGCATTAATAAAAATCGGCCATAAGGTTAAAAGATTTTACGGAGCAATCAGTCTTTAGAATATTATTTACTCAAATAATGTTCTGGTGAACTTGGGGTTTGCATTGTGAATGGATTGAAACACATGCCAAATGTTTTTTAACTCCATTCCATGCTTTTTGGAATCAGATCTGTATGAACAAGGATTCACTGAATTATTCTGATTATTATCAACCACTTTTGTTTTGTCTTGTTTGTTTTTGCATGTAAATAGTTCCTTAGCTTAGCTTCTTTATCTCCATTTTGCTCAGTAGTTTAGTTAAGTTCACTAGCCTAGTAGAGAGGATTTGTGAATCAAAATATTGTGTTAATTCAGACAAGCAACATTACATAGTGATGTTCTCTGGATGTCATTTTATTTCTGTTATTAAGTTATTGAACTCGAAAAGAAGTTGTCACTCTCCTTTATTCTATGTATGTGCAGGTTTTGCTGTTCGCTAGTGCTCAAATTCATCCCTTTCAACCATTGTCTTGATATCAGCTTAAGAGCTGATCATCACCAGACAATACTTAACAGACAGAGGGTTATTTGATAAAAAATTTAATAACTTTAAACAGTGTATAATTGCACAACAATACCCTCAACACCAACTAAGTGTATTCCGAGCTTATGCTAACAATAAAATCAGCACCATGGTCCAACGACAGGGTGCAGACATTTTTATGCTTGGACAATGGTTTGTTGCATAATTATGAAATCATATTAACTTTCTATGACAATCCCAACCACATTTCCATTTTCATAAAAAAATTCTTTATGTAAAGCCAAGTTAATTTGAGTTGAGCAGGTTCCAAGAGACTCACTGGCTGACATTCCAGAAGGGCTGATGTTGTTGCTGCTGTATGAATATGACAAATAACATAAAATACACACAGTTAAACCTCTTTAAAACCCATTTGATGTTGCCAGCTGATCATATATATATATATATATATATATATATATATATATATATATATATATATATATATATATATATATATATGTATGTATGTATGTATGTGTGTGTGTGTGTGTGTGTGTGTGTGTGTGTGTGTTTCTGTAAGATGTTACTCCAGAATCACACAACACACCTTGCAGTTTCCAGTCAAACAAACAAAATATACAACTAATCTGCTGTTTAAACTACCTGCCATACATTTTAATCACAAGCATATGCACAAATGATTGGGCTTATGTGTCTGAATTGTCATAGTGAGGGTGTGATCATAAATTTTTTTCCCATCATGTTGTGGACACTGATACAGTTCCTCTTCTTAAAACAAAGGTTAATTATCAAAGCTATACTTGTTTCCTTTACTTTTGTGTTTTAGGGTACTTTAATTAATAATAATGCAAAATTATTTTCAATTTCAGTTGTTATGCTGTCCTTTATATGCTGATTTTTTTGGCCTTTAAAAAAATCTTACATTGCATTTAAGCTTGAAAAGTGCTATTTAACTTCAGTTAGTGTGAGGTTTAACTGAAACATATCCACTAATGCTGCTACACTGGACACAGGCAGCACAGCTAACCCAATAAATGTTTATGCATGACAAAGCATAAAAAACAATCAACTTAAACACAGGTCAGTGACAGTGGCTGGATTATCACATTATTGATGTTTAAGAGGTTTGATTCCAGACACAGTGACAGTGAATGAGTTAGAGCAAATAATCAATTTCAATAGAACTAGTTACTGTTGAATGTCTCTAGAGCTTGTTTTAGACTGGTCCCCATGTTAGCCAGCTTTTACGCTCAGATAATGTTGTGCAATTTAACTCTATTGATTCTAAATATTATTAAGAATTATAACTGAATATGAAAATTGATAATGTTATTCTAATCAAAGGATTACAACAAAACATGTTTCGAATGGTTGTGATTAGGGGCTACCAGTCTTTAATCATTAAAACTAGAAATTGGATTTATTACTTAATAATTATTGAACTTATTTACCATAAAAATGGATACCTGGTCAGAGAGAGAGAAAAGATAAGAACGGAAAGGGGGGATCGGGATTCTAACACTAACGTTCAGAAAAAACCTGGCACCAATGATGTGGCCAGCCCAGAATAATAATAATAATAAAATACACAATAATAGTCAATTGTTGGCGTGGTGGCTTCACTGTAACCAAATAAAAGAAAGAGAAGGTAAACAGCTTATCACCGTAATCAAAGTCACAGCATGTTTAGGAGTTCAACAACTCCTTCTGGAATAAAGAAAAGAACATCGGCATTAAACGTTTTTTTAAATAAATTCTGCCCATGCAACGATTGATATCCATATAAGAAATAAAGAGGGTCTTTGCTGGTCCAGTGAAGGGAGTGATACGTCACTCCAAACGGGTTGGGGGCTCTCAGTGGTCTTTTAATTGTTCAGCCAAAAACAGAAAAGATGGCCTCGTATGTCAGTGGAAAAGGGGGAAGAAACTCCTTGTTCTTTCCTCTTGGTTGTTCTTTCTCCCTTGTCAATTCAATGACCAAAGGGGTAAAGGTGGTGTTCGGCTTTGTCCAGCAAGGCAGCGACCATCGTTTCCAACACATGTTCCAATGTGATGAATCGTCAGATCCAGCTGACACCGTCTGAAGGAGCCAAGCCCTGTGTGCACTTATCATCTCAGGGGCGTGGTCTTGCAGGTATTATCTGGATCCTAGACTGTGTTGTATGCTGGAAGCCGTAGTCCGATCGGCCATTTTATGGCACAACAGTACATTTGGCTAGGGTGAAAATGAGCTCTGTTTTTTTTTTGTTGGATGAGCACCATCAAAAGCAATCTCAGCTGTCTTACACTGTAACAATTTACTGTACATTTTTGCTCATATATAGTGTAGGCAAAAATCATTTAAAGTACAACTAAATTTTCTTACTATAAATTAACATCCATCCATCCATCCATCCATCCATCCATCCATCAATTTTCCAAACCGCTTAATCCCTCATGGGGTCGCAGGGTTGCTGGTGCCTATCTCCAGCGTTCACTGGGCGAGAGGCGGTGTACACCCTGGACAGGTCACTATGAATTAACAGCAAATGTTATTTGTAAAAAAACACATCAGGTTCAGCATAAAGGCATGCTTTCTGACAAACATTTCTAAAGTACCCATCCTTTCTCTTTTATATCATACCTGAAAAAGACAACTGTTATTTAATTATACTAAACAAAAAACAAACAGCATAAAAACTAAGGCAGGGATTCTCTTTTGGATCTATAAGATTTTCACATGAAAAATCCCAAAATAGGGTGCTGGGTGACTTAGTTGTGCAGAGGCTATAGTCTTTGACGAAGTTGTCCTGGGTTCCATTCCCCTTTGCTGCATACCTTCCCCTTCTCTCTTTGCTTGTTTCCAGTCAAATCACTGTTCAATAAAGGCCACTAGTGCCGAACAAATCCTGAAACATCAGAAAACACAAGTAGACAAAAATGTAAACAAGTAAAAAACAAGAAGCAGGCTGAATTCTGGGAAGACCACCTGTCCATCAGAACATTAAACACAAAGACACATAAAATAGACAGTAATTCAGTCACATGGTTAGGCCTAAAGGAAATTGTAACCGTTTTCTACAAAGGAGGAGAAGAGCATAGATTTGTGTCTCTAGATCCTAATTGCATTTTAGTGACAGAGTAGGGTGATTATTTTGGTTGGTGTCCAAGTGGTAGTGGGATGAAATGCGTAGAGCAGCAAGATTGTTGCAAGAACTTACAAAGAGAGTAACAGAGCAATGTGGGCATAAGACTGTTGCCTTGGGATGAATCAAACTTGGTCAGTCCATCTCCAGTTTCTTGACTACTGAGCAACACTGGGCATATGCTACAACTGCTGCTAATTTGCTCTCCAGAGCTACACTAGATACCCATTTGCACAGCCACCACAATAAGAAGCCATCATCAACACATATGTTTTGTGGATGCTTTCAACAGCGGACACACTCCTCGTTCATATCACAGAGAGCCAACATGTTGTACATATGGACCAGAAGACCTCTTCAACACCTTGTCATGACCATTCATGTTCTGAATTTTGACATAGTAGCATATTTCAATCTTTGGTGAAGTGGGAAAAAGGATGACTAATAACTAATTCCATGGAAAGAGGCTTGGTCTTTGTGCATTTTTTACAATAAGTGATTTCAATATCAAGAGCTGCAGATTCCCTTACATCTTTTCCTTTTTCAAACTGGTCAATACCTTTCTCCATCTTTTGTCAAATACTCAGTGTTCTATGGATATTGTAATAGGTACTTGAAATAACAACCGGCACGATCTGTTTTAAATTACCTTAGTTTTGCTTAACCCCATATTTAGTCTGTTTTTACACAGCATCATTACCCTAGAATGTAATCCTTTACAAGTTCCATTTTACATGACTGAATTCAAGACGCATAGGAAAGCATTCAACATATCTTATGGCTTTGTCCTTTGTCTGTGATGTGGGAGTATTCTGAGGGAAAGGGAGCAGCCTTAGTCCCACCAACTGAGTTGACAATAAATCCAAAGAAGCTCTTAGAGGACCCTACAGGTGTGCTGTATTGTCTTTCCTCTGTGACAGCTCTGAAAGGAGAACATGCTACTCACTGTTGCGAGTCTGATTATAGTGGCATTATCGACCAACTCACTGGTGTAATTTCAAGATACAGAGGTAAAGGCAAACAGGTAAAAACACTCTGAATCTTTATCTCCAGCATGCAGCCGACAGCAGGGTGAGAGTTCTTCTTTTCCTCAAGCCAGCCTGCTCAATACTGCCTATGTATCAAGTCATACCTACCTGTTTGGATACTTTGTTTTATTTTCAGTTGCAACACAGATGTGAAGAAAACAATTAAATTAATTCTGAGACCGGCTGAAAGGTATGCACTTGAGGTAAAATCACAATATACATAGCAAATTAAAATGGTCAGTGTTTTTAAGACTTTAAAAGCTGCTGGGTTAAAAAACAAACAACGCTTTTTAGCGTTTCACACAAATAATGGTTAAAGCAACTAATATCTAATATCAAGGCTACTGAAGAGTGGATTAAAGACTAACTTGAAAAAAGGACAAATAACTATAATACACACACTCACCGAGAACAGTTTAGAGTGGTCATTTAACCTATGACACAGGTTTTTAGCTGAAGAAAGCATGTGAACAGGAAAACATAGAGCTCCCTGAAAATTCTTGCTTCAAGTGGTAGCAAGTCTTCTACTATGCAGCTCTATAATGTTTTATTTTTATTTTAGTTTATCGGCACCGATTATCAGATAGAAAGACAACTTTACAATTTTTGTTTTGAGATAATGGCTGGTTTTACTTTTGGTCAAAGGCAATTTTAACAATGTAAAATACAAACGTTTAAACCAAAGTAAATTATTTTATTGTCTTTGTTTTCATAGAATTGGTGGTTCACATTCCCAAAATGTGTGACTATTCATTTCAATGAAATTTTATTATTATAGCACCAATTCATGATACGTGTCGTCTCAAGCCACTTTCCAAAGTAAAATTCAGATTATACAGATTGGATCAGATTATACAGATTGGGTCAGATTATACAGATTGGACAAAACGTTTCCCATCTAAGGAAGCCCAGTAGATTGCATCAAGTCTTGACAAGCAGCATTCATTCCTCATGAAAGAGTGTAGAGCTACAGGGAGAGTCGTCTGCATTGTCCATGGCTTTGCAGCAATCCCTCATACTGAGCAAGCATGAAGCGACAGTGGAGAGGAAAACGCCCCTTTAACGGGAAGAAAAACCTTCAGCAGAACCAGGCTCAGTGTGAACGGTCATCTGCCTCAACCGACTGGGGGATAGAGAAGACAGAGCAGAGACACAAAAGGAGAGACAAAGAAGCACACACTGATGCAGAGATCTTTTCTATGTTATATAGTAATAGCGGATGATCTGTCTTCCCTGGATGATGTCACAGCTAACAGAACGCCAGACCAGGTGTACCTACTGTGAAGGAAAAAAATGACAGAAGATAAAGGTAAAAGATGAAGTAACAACAAGCAATGCAAATTGGAGAACAGTAGGAGAACTCAGCAGTGTGAGAAAAATAAACCCGATGTCCTCATGCAGCCTAAGCCTATAGCAGCATAACTATAGAGATATCTTAGGGTAACCTAAGCCAATCTAACTGTAAGCTTTATCAAAAAGGAACATTTTAAGCCTAGTCTTAAAAGTAGTCAGGGTGTCTGCCTCACAAACAAAAACTGGGAGTTGGTTCCACAGGTGAGGAGCCTGATAGCTAAAGGATCTGCCTCCCATTCTACTTTTAGAGACTCAAGGAACCACCACCAGACCTGCAGCCTGAGAGCAAAGTGCTCTGTTAGGAACATACGGGGTAATCAGAGCTCTGATTTATCATTGAGCTTGATTATTAAGGGCTTTATACATGAGGAGAATTTTAAATTCTATTCTTGATTTAACAGGAAGCCAGTGAAGGGAAGCTAAAATTGGAGAAATATGATACCTCTTGTTGATTTTCATCAGAACTCTTGCTGCAGCATATTGGATCAGCTGAAGGCTTCGAACTGCATTTTGTGGACTTCCTGATAGTAAAGAACTACAATAGTCCAGCCTTAAAGTAACACTTGCATGGACTAGTTTTTCAGCATCACTCCTGGACAGAATGTTTCTAATTTTGGCAATATTCCAGAGGTGGAAAAAAGGAAACCCTGGAGACCAGGGGTTAATATGGGATTTAAATGACGTCTTGGTAAAAAATAACACCAATATTTCTTACTTTATTACCAAAGGCCAATATAATGTCATCCACATTAAGTGATTGATTAAGAAGTAAATTTTTGTGGACTCTAGTCAAAAGATTACAACTTCTGTCTTGTCAGAATTTAAAAGCAGGAAATTTAAAGTCATCCAGGTTTTGATGTCATCAAGACAGGCCTGTAGTCGAAGTAATTGATTGGATTCATGGATAAATATATCGTATAGAGTGTCATCAGCAAAACAGTGGAAATTATATTATATATATATATATATATATATATATATATATATATATATATATATATATATATATATATATATATATATATATATATATGTCATGTTTTTGAGATGCTTAGCCCACATGCAGATAAGAACGGGTGACCAGAGCACAGTTTTAAGATGTTTATTAAGAAGAAGGCAGTAAATGAAGCAATAATATAATCGCCTGGACGAGGCCTGAACGTCAGAGCGGGGTTGAATGTAAGAGAAGGGGAGAGTATGAATTGAAGGCAAGAACCAGGAACGTGCCGAATCATACGCTGCTTACCATGTAGCAGGAGAGACCTAACTGGGGAAGAGTAGCGCCTCGGGAACCTTGTGTGCATACTCTATATGGTGGGGTGGTGACTTATGGAGCTGGCGAGGAATCCGAAGCAAACCTCAACTGACGGGAGCGACAGACGGATTAACCAGAGTTCAGGAATCCTGGAGAAGCCTGTGGAATCCTGGAGGGGGGGAACCTCGAGCCCGTCTTGGTAACGCCAAGGGAGTACGAGGGGGAGCATTAGAGCAAATTCTGAGCTGATGATTCCACAGGTTCAAAAATATCTTCGGAGCTTCGAGACAGGTGAGTGCATCCATGCACACAAAAAACTGTGACAAAAACAGGAGAACCAAAGTTAGTCCAAAGCAAAGACGAAGACTTACGAGCAGGAACTAAGGCTTGGACAGGGCCACGTCGTACCACGACTGGTTAAGGCTCTGGCATCTTCCGTCTGTCCGTGCTCCGCTTAAGAAGCCAGAGGAAGCTGCCCCTGATGAGCCGCAGGTGTGGGGCACGCCCCCTCAGCCACCACCTGTGGAGGCAATCAAAGCAGCCACATAAACAGAACCCTGACATATATATTTTATATATATATATATATATATATATATATATATATATATATATATATATATATATACTGTATATATCAGTGACATGCAGTCAGGGGAGGCAGGTGAGGCCAGGCCTCCCTTGTCATCATGGAAAGAAAGAAAATATATAACATAATATGAATTTTGGAACATGTAATTTGTCATTTGTAATAAGTATTTTTTTTATCTAATTTCCTCATTTTTGATCATATTCTCTGTAAAATCGAAGACCTTTCGCTATTTTTCATATAAATCCATAGTGGCGCTTGATAGCGAAGCCGGTGAGGCCGCAGCGAGCTTGGCCTCCCCTGGGATTGCGCAATCCCATGTTAATTGCGCTGGCTTCCATTCCGTGAATGCATCTTCCTGTCTCTAGATCATAAATTAAATTTTTCAAACAGTTATGAACTGATTTTCCACAATTTAATATATGTGGATTATGAATTGTGTTTTGGTCATCAAACTGTGTGCAGGTAACATGTTTTCGTGTGCTGCTGCGCGATCATAAACGGCAAAGCACTGGTTGTAGGTGAGGCCGGCAGTTCCTTGGCCTCTAGGCAGGGGGCGCTCAAGGAGCACCACTCCTGATCCTAAAACTGTAGAGTGACAGCAAGTTATTAGCGAGTTTTGCTAAACAAGTAAAGCACTAAAAAGACTCAAAACGTACAGCTGGAGCAGGACTGATCAAGGAAGGCTTTCCTCCCTGGCAGTGATCTCCATTGAGACTGAGAGACTTTAAAAACCGAAGAAGATAAAGAGTACTTTTAACGGAAAATTATTTTTGATATTTTTGTTCAGAAAGAGCGCCGCATGGACTTCATTTATAAGTAGAGGTAAGACAGTGATAATTATTCACGTTTTGTTTTTGTAATAAAATGTGCGTAATGTGGGTTATAGTTTTTGAATGTGTTACGAATGCAGAAATCATCAAAACTCATAAACTGTTACCAATCAAATGACAAATAATTTAGTTTTATTTTTTTTTCATCAAAGAATCAATATTTTCCCATGTATCTTGGTGAATTGATTTGGCTCCATCAGTCTACTTGTAAATCTGACTCTGATGACGTCAGTGCCTCACCAGCTATGAACCCTACCGCACGTCACTGGTATATACAAACATTTTATATATATATATATATATATATATATATATATATATATATATATTGGATATTGGCCCAAGGACTGAACCCTGTGGAACTCCACAAGTGACGCCAGGGTTTGAAGAAGATTTAACAGATTGGAATCTGTCCAACAGATAATATTTAAACCAACCTAATGCTTTCCCATTAATCCCTATAGTATGTTCAAGTCTTTCTAG
The DNA here is from genome assembly GCF_011125445.2 of Fundulus heteroclitus. Lineage (NCBI taxonomy): Eukaryota > Metazoa > Chordata > Actinopteri > Cyprinodontiformes > Fundulidae > Fundulus > Fundulus heteroclitus. The sequence continues at coordinate 662,195 of NW_023396531.1, read as the reverse complement.
GAGAATATTGTGATCAACTGTATCAAATGCAGCACTGAGATCTAACAGGACACATTATAGACACAAGTCCATTATCTGAGGCCATGAGAATATCATTAGTGACTTTCACCAGAGCTGTTTCAGTGCTATGATGAGCTCTGAAGCCTGGCTGAAACTCTTCAAATAGGTCATTACTTTGTAAGTGTTCACACAATTGATTAGCAACTACTTTCTCAAGAATTTTAGATGGGAAAAGAATATTAGATATAGGTCTGTAATTTATTAAGTCATCTTGATCAAGAGATGGTTTCTTAAGTAAACATTTAATAACAGCTACTTTAGAAGCCTGTGGTACATATCCATTTACTAAGAATAGATTAATCATGTCTAAAATAGGGGCATTGATCAAAGGAAACATCTCCTTAAATAACTTGGGTGGGATTGGGTCTAAAATACAAGTTGAAAGTTTAGATGAAGCTAAAATTGTAGATAGCTCAGAAAGCTCTACTGTGTCTAAACAGTTCAAATACCGATCAGGTTCTAAACATTCCTCCAACGCTGCCTCACGTACTGATGATGAGGTAATCATGTTTGGGAGGATGCCGATTATTTTATTTTTTAATGAAATCAATTTTATTAATGAAGAATCCCATAAAGTCATTACTGCTGAGAGCTGAGGAAATGTATGGATCAACAGAGCTATCACTCTGGGTAAGTTTGGCAACCGTACCAAAGAGAAACCTATTTTTATTCTCCTCTATTAATGATTGAAAATATCCTGCTCTAACTTTGCAAACGATCCTTTCATACAATAGTAGACTGTTTTTTCAGCCTAGGTAGGATTCCTCTTGATGTGTAGAGCGCCATATTCTCTCCAATTTCCTAACATTGTGCTTCAAAGAATGCAGCTCTAGATTAAACCAGGGAGCCAGCTTCCTGTGAATGATCACCTTATTTTTCAAGGGGCCTACACTGTCTAATGCAAAATGCAAAGAGGAAGTGACACCATCAACAAAAGTGTCAATTTGTGAATGGGAAGAAACAACATTGCTGCCATTTGCGGGGCATTTCTGTGATACTGAAGAAATTAAGAGGGGGACAGACTCTTTAAAGTTTGATACAGCATTCTCTGATAAAGATCTACTATAATGACACCTTCTTTTTGGAGTGGAGAACTCAGTTAAATTGAACTCAAAGTTTATTAAAAATTGTCAGATAGGAAAGGTTTGTGAGGAAATACTGTTAATTCTTCACCACCGATGGCATTTGTCAGCACAAGGTCCAAGGTACTCATGCAATAGAGGAAATATTCAATTCTAAATTTAAACTTTAAATTAATGTGGCAGTATAACCATTTTGAGTTATTTTCTTGTTTTATTTATTTAAACTGTGTTTATTTTGGGTTATTTAATCTTGTAGTGGTGTTTGGGAATTTAATGAATTTTCCTGTGTTAGTGATTTATTGTTCTGGATTTACTTAGGTTTATGTTGCATGTTACTTTGCCATGATTGTCTTCAGGTATAGTTCCTGAAAATCTCAAACATGCTGTTGTTCAGCCACTGGCTAAGTTACCTATCTTGGATCCCACTGTTCTGGCGAATTACAGACATATCTCTATATGTCTGTCATTGTAATTGTTGGAAACCCACATTAGAGCTGTTGTAAAATCCATCTTTTTCCATTTGAGGCACCTTTGTGAAAGTAAAGCCTATTCTTTCTAATCAGCATTTTGAAACAGTAGTCCATGCCTTTGTAACCACTCGGCTAGATTACTGTAATGCACTCTATAAGGGAGTCAGTGATTTGTGCACATATCTCTATACCATTCCTTTCAAAAATCCTTGAGAAGGTAGTCTAAAATAAACTAATGGTCTATTTGAAAGAACAAAATATTTTAGAGGTTTTACAATTTGGTTTTAAATCTTTTCACAGCACTGAGTCAGCTCTTTTAGAAGTTTTTAACAATATATTTTTAGCAACTGACTGTATCTCGTGGAGCAAGGATTCAGCCCATCTCTCCATATGCAGAGGAAATATCGGAACCAGCCTAACTTGCTTAGCTCTGGTGCTATCAGGCTAAAACTGACTTCCCAGTGTCCAGGTGCTTCAGAAGCCTCAAAGCCAAAACAAATAAACCTAGAAATAGCTTATTCCCAAGAACTGTGAAGGCTATCGCCCCCTGATGGGAGACTGCAGTCTAATGCTTTAAAATGACCCCACTGGTACTAGCCCATCATACATTAATCACCTTAATGTTGCCTACTTGCACGCTATCATCTCAGAATATCTAAATGCATATTTCTGTAAATTAAGCCTCAAATCATTACTGCACAATAAGCACATTATTACCTAATTATCTGTTATCTGTGTTAACTAGTTCATACAAACTTTTGAATCTTCATCTTTTTATTTGTTAATTTCTCTAGAATGCTATGATGGGAAAAAACACTAACCCTTGTTCATTGCCTGTTTGTTTGTTTGTCTTTCTTATGTGTGGCCGAAAAGAAATTCCACCATGGTGACACATGGTGACAATAAAGAATCTTTGGTGACTGTGTCGTTCTGGTGCTCTTAGATTTATCAGCTGCTTTTGACACAGTTGACCACAGAATTCTACTTTCTCGTTTGGAACAGTGGGTGGGCATTGGCCATTCAACTCTAGATTGGTTTAAATCTTATTTGGCCAAGTGTACTTTTTGTATCTGTCTTGATGGCCACATGTCCTCCTCTGCTCCACTATAATGTGATGTCCCGCAGGGTTCAGTTCTGGTTACCTGACTCCGCCAGATAGATTTGCTCCGCATATCCATCTGGAAACCTTCCGTTGAAGTAATTTTGGGAAGGGGCAAAAATACCGGTTAGCTGATTGGCCTATGTTGGTGATAGACGGGCCAAATGAACCAATCAGATTTGTCGTTGTAGAGCGACGACGAAAACACAACTACAAGCCAAGCTACTCTTGCTGCTGCAGGTAAAGGCTCGTTAGCTCAGCAAAGAAATACTCTGTAATTCCGATAAAACTTGCTCGATAGCCGCGCTAACGCTAGTTTCGTCAGCTGAAGCCGCCATGTTCTTTAGACTGAACTGTCGCTCCTCGTTGCGTCACACCTCAACCCGCCTCAAAGCCAACGCTGATTGGACGTTCGTTTGGTGAACGGCTCCAAATTTTCTTCAACGGAGGGTAGCCAGACTGATCTGCGAGTGAAACCTTGAAAGCTCGCGAGATCAGGATGGTCTCACGAGGCTACAGTTCTGGGGCCTCTCCTTTTCATGCTGTACCTCCTCCCTCTTGGCTCTATTTTTAAGAAATATGGAATTTCTTTTCATCGTTATGTGGATGACATACAGATTTATGTCCCGCTAAAGAAAACTGACTCCAGTTCTCTTCGGTCTCTGTTTTTATGTTTGGAAGACTTGAAAGCCTGGGTGGCCCTAAATTTCTTAAAACAAATGAAAAAAGGTGGCGATTTTTGGTAGCTCCAGTGAAGTCTCCCAGACTGATGTTGGCTCCTTGAACCAGTACGTCAGGCCTATCATTACAAAGTTAGGGGTAAAGAGATGCTGAACTTAAGTTGGAAACCCACATTAGAGCTGTTGTAAAATCCATCTTTTTCCACTTGAGGCACCTTTGCGAAAGTAAAGCCTATTCTTTCTAATCAGCATTTTGAAACAGTAGTCCATGCCTTTGTAACCACTCGGCTAGATTACTGTAATGCACTCTATAAGGGAGTCAGTGATTTGTGCACTTTTCAGCTTCAGAGGGTATGAAATGTAACAGGTAATGTAAATGTAAACGGGTACAAGAACATTTGAGCATATTTCCCATTTTAGCCTAAAGTGGCTGCCAGTACATTTTGGGATTAATTTTAAAATCAGGTATGCTTTCCAACCTGTCGGAGCTGCCACACCCTACACACCCTCCCGTTCCCTTAGATCAGCTAACCAGTTGTTAATGAGGGTGCCAAAGACAAGCACAAGCAAAGAGAGGAACGTGTTTTTTCTGTAGCAGCTCCCGAACTGTGGAATGACCTTCCCTTGGGCATTGGTCAAGCTTATTCACTTTCAGATTATAAATCCCTTCTTAAAACCCATCTCTTTTCCTTGGCTTTTGACACAATCTGAGATGTTGACTTTATTTTACCTTGTTTTACTTTCTTTAATTTTATTACTACTTTTATATACCTTTTTTCTTATTGTTTTATGATTGATCATTTGTATTTTATGATTGTGTATAGCACTTTGGTCCAGTGGGTGTTTAAAGTGCTTTTTAAATAAAATTGGTATGGTATGATTTTCCTTTGTGGACATTTGTTTGAGGCTGGAATTGTTACCCATGACATGGCCACACAGGTGTTGCCCATGAGCTGTAGTGGAGTGAGAGCCAGAGAGGGGATAATAAAAGAGTAGCTCATCTGTGATGAGGAGGACGGGCAACAGCCGGGGAAAACCTGGTCGGCAGAACAGCAGATTGGCAGTAACTGAGGGCATGGTGCTTAAAAGCAGAGACAAAAGCAGGGGGCAGAGACGCGTACTGGTCACCAGCGAGACCTTGTGATCAGAGGCGTAGCTCCAGGGGATTGAGCATGGTTGGAAGATGCAGAGTCGTCCAGGTCTGGCATCGAGGGTGGAGGACCGAGCCCATGGGATCACTGGAGGTCAAGGTCGCCAAGAAATGCTAGACTAGAGGGAGGATTGAATACAGGAGGTAGAGACTGCCAAGGAATGCTGTACAGATGAGAGGACCACATACCCTTAGCGAAGACTCTGCTTCTTTTATACTGAAGACTTTTTCTGCCCGTGATGCCCTTTAAAAGATCTTTTATTCTACACAGTGCTCTACCTACTGATTTTTACAGTTAGACTGTTTCATGCATTTTTTAAATATACATTGTTATAAATGATATGTATATGTCGATGTAAACTTCGACTGGCTGGTCTTTCAAACACTGCTCATCCTCACTATCGCACCAGTTTTTTTATCGCACCAGAGGGATATGTCTTCTTTTCCTTACTCTACAATGTAGAGTCTACATATTGGGAAATATTAGCATTATTATTAGCAGTACAGTGAATAGAGAAAATAAGAAACGTAGTTTGCTCAAATTCAAGGAGGATGCAAGCAGTGCCAATGTATCCACAGTGCAGCATTACATATTTAACTGTTTACAGTCATTAAAGTAATTGCCTCACACATTGGCAAATTATCTGTTAATCTGTGATACACGTCACCCTGGTGATCATTAGGGAGAGGAATGTGATGGTCACCAATTTCCCGTGTCTCCAAAATGAGCGTTCAAATGGGTCAGAGCTGCTGTGAGGACTGCACATTTTATCTTTTTAATAGCTCCCAACATTTGCAAGGAAAGTCATACATGCAAGTTTCATGCCCAATTTTTCCCATATGCAAGTTTTATACGAGACCCTAGGAAAAGAGTCTGTTAGGTCTGAAAGGTTATGTCCCTCACAGTACACCTGGATGAGGCAACTCTCCCTGGCAGAGAGCTTTTTCCTTCCTAGATCCAGGATACTCTGCACTAGCCTAGCAGACTGTACCCTCTTCATAGAGCCCACAGCCTGGACGTTGGAAAGGGCCGGTCCAGCAGCTTCCACCATTTGCCTCATGGTTTTTTTTATCAGGCCACTGCTGCACCAACACTAGTCATGGTCCTGCACTGCAACCCACATCCAGCCTTGACCTATGAGGCGCCAAAGCGGCAACTGAATGAAATGCTCGCAGGTGTGAAAGTGTTTTTTTGTTTTAAAAGTGGAAAATCACAAAGATAACACCAAAACCTATTTTTCAAAAATGCAATCTTGCCAAAACCTTTTAGCAGATCCCTCCTTTTCACTGGTTGTGCCTATCTTGCTGTTTAAGTAAATAAAAATTATCCCATGATTGTATTTCATTCAAATAATCTTTCAACTGTTTCCACCTTCTTTGTGCACTACTAAATGTTAGATGAGTGTGTTAGATAACCACACGTTAGATATTATGTCATACCAGTATATATATATATATATATATATATATATATATATATATATATATATATATATATATATATATATATATATATGAGGACAGTGACCTGGGAGTATGTCTTCGGGAACTGCAGGGATGGCAGCAAGTGAACAACCGAGGATCTGCGACATCCACCGCACAGAGAGCAAACGAAAAATTACAAGAGTACCACAGGGGGCAAAGTAAGAAACTCTAAACTGGGATATGAAAATTACCTGGATATTTAACTCGAAATGGCTCTTTAAAGTTGACCATGGAGTAATTCATTACAGCGATTGAGAGCAAAGGTTTTAGCTACTGGTCAATTACCGTTGTACTATAAAAGATGGCAAAGTTGTTTATTTTTAACAACATAGCCACTATTATGGGTGGACCCTCTCCTGTTCTGAGGTCCCCCCCCCCCCCCGACTTACCAGCAGGGTCATTGTTGAGGAGGTACAAGAGCCCCCTCATCCCTTTGAGGTCAGTTCCGTTCAGATGATTGTTCAAATGTTTGCTTGTATTGTTCTTAAGTTTACTTTGGGAGTATTTGAACGGGTTCCACATCTCTTTTATAACTCAGTTCAGGAGTCATGGGGTCACATACTTTGAGAATTGCTTCCTTAAATGTAAATGGCATGCACAATCCAGTTGAGACACTAATTGAAACTCTCCAAATATGGTATGAGCTCCTTAAAAAATACAAATCAGAAGGGGATAGTAAACTATTAACATGGCCCTCCCAGTCAACGAGATTCAGACCAAAAGACACAGCCAGCACATTATAGAATGGAGGAGAAAGGGGATAACATCTATCTGCTCACTTGTAGAGGGCAAAACATTTAAATCTTTCAGTAAAATCAGAAGACAATTTGAACTGAATAACAGAGATTTTTTCAGATATCTACAGCTAAGACACTTCTGTACAAATGAGGTTGAGAAAGAAATATAACCGGAAGGAAATTAATTGATTCAATTATTTTTGGATGCAAACTCCAACAAAAATTGCCACTAAGCTGTATAAAAGTCTACAAAAATGAAATGGAAATAACTCACTATACATAAAGTCCAAATGGGAAGCAGAATTAAAGGTGAAACTGAAAGCGACTGGCTTTCAATGTGCAAAAGCCAACAGTCCTCCACAAGCTCTAGAGGCTAGAGGGAATTCGGCTGGAAAAATGTTATACTCTACTTTATAACACCTCAATTACAAAATAAATTACTTCACACTCAGCAACAATGTTAGAGGCAATGTGGACAGATGAATGCCAGTCACTCTCACATATTTTGGCAATGTACAAGAATACAAACCTACTGGGATCAAGTTGTTCAGGCTATAGAAGACACAATAGGTTACAAGATACCCAAGGACCCACATATTGATTACTTGGGCTGGCTGGAGAGTGAAGAGATATACAGGAAAGACATATATCTCCTCAAAATCCTGATAATGGCAGCTAAAAGGGCTGTTACCAGAAAATGGTTAACACCTGACACAGTGGATATCAATAGTAGAGGAAATCTTCACTATGGAGAAAATGACCTACCGCCGAAGGATCAAGTCCAAACACCTGAAACAACACTGGAGAAAATGGCTTGATTACACATACCTCAATAAGACTGGAACGCCAGACAAAACTACATAAGAAGACCTACCTGCTCAACCCCCCACCCCCTAAACAATGATTTTGTTACACATTTGTTGTATGTTTGTAGCCCTTCTTTTTTCTTTGCTTTTGCTATATGCTAAACTGAAAAATACTAAATAAAAAGTAAAAAAAAAAAAGAGAAGTTGGTTGAATAAAGGGTTGAGTTTGAATTCAGGGTTTGCTTGCCCTGTATCTAAAAATAGGTTGGCAAGTGACAGCATAAAAATTTATCATAGCTGCACTAAAAACATGTTTTGAATTTGTTGATAATTATTCTGTCTCACAAGTCCCCTGTGAGACGAAGTTTTCACTCCCACCTCCGGGGAAGCTTTGAACACGTCCTGAGGGAGGTGGGGGACATTGAGTCTGAATGGACCATGTTCCATGACTCTATTGTTGAGGCAGCCAGTCAGAGCGGTGGCCACAAGGTTGTTGGTGCATGTCGCGGTGGCAACCCTTGAACCCGCTGGTGGACACCAGCAGTGAGGGAAGCTGTCAAGCTGAAGAAGAAGTCCTATCGGGCTTTACTGGCCTGTGGGACTTGGGAAGCAGCTGATATGCACTGGCAGTCAAAGCGGCAGGCGGCTCGGCTGGTCGCTGAGGCAAAAACTCGGGCGTGGGAGGAGTTCGGAGAGGCCATGGAGAAAGACTTCTGTACGGCTTTGAGGCGATTCTGGTCCACTATCTGTCTGAGGAGGGAGAAGCAGTGCAGTACCAACACTGTTTATAATGGGGAGTGGGGGGCGTGCTGCTGACGCCGTCCTGGCACGTCGTGTGTCGGTGGGCGGAATACTTCGAAGACCTCCTTAATCCCACCAACATGTCTTCCATTAAGGAAGCAGAACCTGGGGACTCCGGGTTGGGTTCTCCCATCTCTTGTGCTGAGGTCACCGAGGTGGTTAAAAAGCTCCTTGATGGCAAGGCCCCGAGGGTGGATGAGATTCACCCTGAGTACCTTAGGGCTCTGGATGTTGTGGGGCTGTGTTGGTTAATGTGACTCTGCAACATTGTGTGGACATCGGGGGCAGTTCCCCTGGATTGAAGTCAACACTGGAGTAAACATTCACACTTGGAGGGTTAGCTATGACAGCTAGGAGCACACGGAACAGAACCAGGCAGTAAACTGTGCCAAATTGAGGAAACTTGGGTTACTTGCAGGCAGAAGGGAACTCTGCTTTGTTTTGGTCCTTGTGCCCACTAGCTGCTGTAATTACAGAACCTCTTCTAGTATGACTTTTTACTTCAGTCAGTGTTCAGCCTGACACCAGTGCTAATGTTTATCAGTGTGTATGCTTTTGCTTGACTTTTGAGTCAAGACACAGCACTACAGGTTGCCATATCTCACTGTTAGTTTCCACCCCAAACCCAGCATACAACCTGCCCAATTTAAAAGAAAAAAAAGCCCAAAGCTAAAACTCTCTCATATTAAAAGCACATAACTATTAAACACATAAGAACATGCCATTAGCACACAATTTAATTCAATTATATTCAATTTTATTTATATAGCGCCAATTCATGAAACGTGTCATCTCGAGGCACTTTACAAAGTCAAATTCAATCATATTAAACAGATTGGTCAAAAATGTCCTATATAAGGGAACCAGTTGATTGCTTCAAAGTCCCGATGAGCAGCATTGACTCATGGAGAAGTGTAGAGCTACAGGGAGAGTCGTCTGCATTGTCCATGGCTTTGCAGCAATCCCTCATACTGAGCAAGCATGGAGCGACAGCGGAAAGGAAAACCTCCAGCAGAACCGGGCTCAGTATGAACGGTCATCTGCCTCGACCGACTGGGGGTTACAGAAGACAGAGCAGAGACACAACAAGACAAACAAGCATAGAAGCACACATTGATCCAGTAATGTGTTCTACATTAGATGGTAATAGCGGGTGATCTGTCTTCTTTGGATGATGTCACAGTTAACAGAACGTCGGACCAGGTGTACCTTCTATGAAGAAAAAGAGAGAGAGGGCAAAAAGTTAAAAGTCACATTAACCAAACTGTTCTCCAGTTTTGCAATGCAAACTGTTCTCCAGTCTACTGGAGAACAGTAGACTGGAGAACAGTAGAAATCAGTAGAGTGAGAAAAATAAGCCCTGATGTCCTCCATTATCCTAAGCCTTTAGCAGCATAACTATAGAGATAGCTCAGGGTAACACGAGCCACTCTAACTAAAAGGTTTGTCAAAAAGGAAAGTTTTAAGATTAGTCTTAAAAGTAGACAGGGTGTCTGCCTCACGGACCAAAACTGGGAGTTGGTTCCACAGGAGAGGAGCCTGATAGCTAAAGGATCTGCCTCCCATTCTACTTTTAGAGACTCTAGGAACCACCAGCAGACCTGCAGCCTGAGAGCGAAGTGCTCTATTAGGAACATACGGGGTAATCAAAGCTCTGATATATGATGGAGCTTGATTATTAAGGGCTTTATACGTTAGAAGAAGAATTTTAAATTATATTCTTAACAAGAAGCCAATGAAGGGAAGCTAAAATTGGAGAAATATGATACCTCTTGTTGATTTTCATCAGAACTCTTGCTGCAGCATATTGGATCAGCTGAAGGCTTTGAACTGCATTTTGTGGACTTCCTGGTAGTAAAGAATTACAATAGTCCAGCCTTGAAGTAACAAATGCATGGACTAGTTTTTCAGCATCACCCCTGGACAGAATATTTCTAATTTTGGCGATATTCCTGAGGTGAAAAAAGGAAACTCTGGAAACCTGTTTAATATGGGATTTAAATGACATGTCATAGTCGAAAATAACACCAAGATTTTTTACTTTATTACCAGAGGCCAAGTTAATGCCATCCAGATTAAGTGATTGATTAAGAAGTTTATTTTTTGAGGACTCTGGTCCAAATATTACAACTTCTGTTTTGTCAGAATTTAAGGGCAGGAAATTTAAAGTCTTCCAGCTTTTGATGTCATCAAGATATGACTGCAGTCGAAGTAACTGATTGGATTTATCAGGATTTATGGATAAATAAAGATGAGTGTCATCAGCATAACAGTGGAAATTAATCCCATGCTGTCTGACAATTATGATCGGAAGCATATATATAGTAAAGAGAATTGATCCAAGGACTGAACCCAGTGGTACTCCACAGGTGACCCTAGAGTTTGAGGAAGAGTTATTATTAACATTAACAAACTGGAATCTGTCCGACAGATAAGATTTAAACCAGCCTAATGCTTTTCCCTTAATCCCTACAGTATGCTCAAGTCTTTGTAGGAGAATATTGTGATCAACTGTGTCAAATGCAGCTCTGAGATCTAACAGGACAAGTATAGACACAAGTCCATTATCTGAGGCCATGAGAATGTCATTAGTGACCTTCACCAATTCAATTCAATTCAATTTTATTTATATAGCGCCAAATCATGAAACATGTCATCTCAAGGCACTTTACAAAGTCAAGTTCAATCATATTATACAGATTGGGTCAGATTATACAGATTGGTCAAAAATGTCCTATATAAGGAAACCAGTTGATTGCATCAAAGTCCCGACAAGCAGCATTCACTCCTGGGGAACCGTAGAGCCACAGGGAGAGTCGGCTGCATTGTACATGGCTTTGCTGCAATCCCTCATACTGAGCAAGCATGAAGCGACAGTGGGAAGAAAAACTCCCCATTAACGGGAAGGAAAACCTCCGGCAGAACCGGGCTCAGTATGAACGGTCATCTGCCTCGACCGACTGGGGTTACGGAAGACAGAGCAGAGACACAACAAGAGAGACAAAAAAGCACAGAAGCACACATTGATCTAGTAATCTGTTCTACATTAGATGGTAGTAGCGGGTGAGCCATCTTCTCTGGATGATGTCACAATTAACAGAACGCCAGACCAGGTGTACCTACTATGAAGAAAAAGAGAGAGAGCAAAAAGTTAAAAGCTGAAATGACGACAGTCATTTCAATGTAATACAATGCAAAACTGGAGAACAGTAGACTGAAGAACAGTATAAATCAGTAGAGTGAGAAAATTAGACCCTGATGTCCTCCAGCAGCCTAGGCCTATCACAGCACAACTATAGAGATAGCTCAGGGTATGAGCCACTCTAACTATAAGCTTTGTCAAAAAGGAAAGTTTTAACATTAGTCTTAAAAATAGATAGGGTGTCTGCACCAGAGCTGTTTCAGTGCTATGATGAGCTCTAAAGCCAGACTGAATCTCCTGAAGTAGGTCATTACTTTGTAAATGTTTACAAAGTTGATTAGCAACTACTTTCTCAAGAATTTTAGATAAGAAAAGAAGATTAGATATAGGTCTGTAGTTTACTAACACATCTTGATCAAGAGAAGGTTTCTTAAGTAAAGGTTTAATAACAGCTACTTTAAAAGCCTGTGGTACATATTCATTTACCAAGGATAGATTAATCATGTCTAAAATAGTGCCACTGATCAGAGGGAATATCTCTTTAAACAACTTGGTTGGGATCAGGTCTAACATACAGGTAGAAGGTTTAGATGAAGCTAAAATTTTAGCTAGCTCAGAAAGATTTACTGCATCTAAACAGTTCAGACACTGCACAGGTTCTAAAGATTCCTCCAATGCTGCTTCGCTTACTGAGGACGAGGTAATCATGTTTGGGAGGATGCCAATTATTTTATTTTTAATGTAATCAATTTTATTTATGAAGAATCCCATAAAATCATTACTGCTAAGAGCTAAGGGAATGAATGGATCAACAGAGCTATGACTGTGTGTAAGTTTGGCAGTTGCCAATGGATGGATGGTCTGGGCTATTTCTTTTTTCTTGCCATCAAGATCACTGCCAGCTGGCGCCAGAAAATGCTATTATAGGGCTGTCTTCGTCTGGAAACAAATGCATACAAACATCTTACGGGCGCAGCCATGATGACGTGGTAAACTCGCTCAGCTGACAATACAGCGATCTGATTGGCTGAGCAGCAAAAATCGAATCACGTGACCTCTTGGACCAGAGCGCCACAGTTTAGATTTTTTATCGGCTATAACTTATTAATGTGCAAGTGAAAACGTGGGAACATTGGTGTTTTGAGATCACTGCTATGTGTAGCAACTTTTCCAGGTGGAAGAAAGTTGCCCCCTGACAGTTCATATGAAAAGTCACCCCACAAATTCTGGCCCACGGCCTAATGTGCACCTTCTAAAACCTTTGTGGAACAACTATGCTTCAACTAATTCAGTCCAGATTTTTGCAGTTTTAGTCAAGATGTGGATCTTTAAATTCTGAGGCTTCTCCTATCATTTCAAAGGGGTTTCATGGTGTTTTGCAGTGTTAATTTTGGTGTGCAGTGTTTAAAATTTAGGCATGGCTCACAAGTTTTGATTTTGTTCTTTGTTTAATCACCTATAAATCAGACATGGTCTGATTGTGGTTCCACCTGAAAAATATAATTTAACGCCTTTGTGTCATACAAAATCTAACATTTACATTCCCACTTTATGACTTTGGACTGTACTTAATTTAGATCACATTTGTAATTTTAGTGGAAATTGCTCCTGCAAACCCTCTGGGCTCAAGAGGTTAAAGGCCTTTCTGTCAGACTTAGAACATCAGTCTTCAAAAACACAACTGAACAGTAGCAATGCCCACATGTATGATAATAAAGTTAATAGGCTACCATCATATTTTTAAGTAATTTGTGTACTCTACTGATTTCAAATATTTAGTATTTTAATGCAGGCTGATTAAAAAACAAACAAAAAACACAGGAAACAGAATTACTGACAAAACTCATTGGCTTCTGCTCAGTGTGACCAATGACTGAAAAGAGAAGGCACCAGGATCAAATGAGCCTGGCTGTTTGCCTAATTGGGAGCAGGCTAACTGCACATATTTAATTCCCATGGTAACTTATTCTTTACAGCTTTTGTATTGTCTTTGTATTGAATGCTTAATTTAGCCGGGCTATCAAGAAAACCATGGCTTGATTCTTTATCTTGGTTTTATGAAACATTCCTATGACTGAGAATTTACAGAGGTTGGTTCTCCTTGATAGTCGGCTACATTGTCAGTTCGGTAGGGGGCAGTAACATCTTACGTCAGTTTGCCAACTGCCAAGTACGGAAGCAGAACTAGAATAAGTATTTAGAATATAATTTGCGGGTGTGTCTTTTACACCATGAAATACCAGTAGTTCTTTTTGCTTTTCGTCTTGGTTAGAGTTAACAAAATACAAGAATATTTTCAAGAAATGAATCACCATGTGATCTTTGTGGAAGAAAAATTACAAACACTCAGTGTGAATGACCTAGAGCATAGTGTTTCACGGCAACACACTGAGACACTATCAAACATGATTGATCACATGATGCCTACCAGGTAAGCATTACTGTTGTTTTGTTCATTTTTTACTGTTATGTGATTAATTCCCATTTAATTTTTGATCAGAGCTTTTGAACTCCTAAGTGTTATGAGTTTTCTTGATGAACCCAGAATGCACACCACACACAAAACTATTTTATGAGAGCTTATTGAAAGAAACATGAGTAGTGGATGAGGAAACCAGAGAGGCAGGACTGGACTGGAACTGGGGTGTAGAAGGGAGCAGGAGCTGACGGACCAAAGAGAGTTCTTGAGATGCAGGGCTGCTGTAGTACAGGGGCAGCAGGAGATCCAGGCAGCAAAGCACCGGGCAGCCTTGGAGCACAGGGGTAGCAGGCAGTCCAGCAACAGAGCAGAGAGCAAACTTGGAACACAGGGGTAGCAGGCAGTCCAGCAACAGAGCAGAGAGCAAACTTGGAACACAGGGGTAGCAGGCAGTCCAGCAGCAGAGCAGAGAGCAAACCTGGAGCGCAGGGGTAGCAGGCAGTCCAGCAACAGAGCAGAGAGCAAACTTGGAACACAGGGGTAGCAGGCAGTCCAGCAGCAGAGCAGAGAGCAAACCTGGAGCGCAGGGGTAGCAGGCAGTCCAGCAACAGAGCAGAGAGCAAACTTGACTGACAGACGTGGAGACTGATGACGAACCGGCGGGGAAGAGAAGACTGAAGGAGGCTTTAGTAGGGAGGCTGGCAGGTGGAGTGAGTTCTGACTAATTGGTGCCTGACAGGTGTGACTAATTGCTGAGGGAGTGGAGGGTGAGCTGAGTGAGAGGAGGAGGAACTGAAAAATAACAGGGCAAAAGGAAAGACTGAACCATGACACTAAATAAATCATTCTATTCCTTAAAAATTATTGGGGGTTTTGAGGCCATTGATTGTAGACAATGAGTTGAAACATGAAACAGAATGGTTTTCTGTTTCCTTTTTTCTATATCTTATGCATCTTTAATCTGTTATAAGCAACACTTAGACGCTTCAATACAACTGAGTATTACGGCCAGACTAAGATAAATGTTTTTGGGCTAAATTACAAGAATAAATTTCCCGCACAATCATAGTCCTGGTCATTTGATGCTGATTTAAGAACTATTCTGTTATTTGAGAAATGGATAGCAAGTTTTAACCTCACCATATGCTTAACATTTCTAATTTTAAAACAGGGGGAAGCCAACGTTTACTTGTAAGAGTTCTCCAAAGAATTACGACCACAATACAATCTCAAGACTGTATTCTCATAGTCAAGTTGTGACAATATTATGACTTTATTCTTCTGTATGACGACTTTACTCTCGAATTTGCATTTACAAACAATAATCTCTTAGTCTGGCCCTAATACACTGTCATATATACTTGCTTTTAAATGAGAAATTATGTGCATCTTGAGCAGTTATAAGCCTACTTTACTATACATTTCACAAATAAGGAAATACTTGTTAAATGTAGATAAATGTATTCACTGTTCTGCATACAATTTCTCGCATTAAGAACTGTACATAAATTTATAGTTTGTCAGCAGAAGCAGTTACTGTATTTGTAAAGTGCCAGTAGAGAATATGTGTAGTTAACTGGCACCATATTAATGAACTGAATTGAACACTGTTTCTTATTACAGAAGACACGTGTTAAATTGGATCCTTACTTTCAATTACCTCCAGATGTCCCTCGTTGAAATAGTTTATCAGATTGATGCACATCTGCGGCCCCCATCCTGTTGGTTTTAGGGTTAGGAAGGCTGAGCTAACACTATATATGTGTGTATTCGTAGTTGTGTGAGAACAGTTAAATGTGTGTGTTTTCATTTGTCGTGGGAAAAAATATCTACAAAACAAAGAACTACAGTATTAAACGAGGACAGCCAAACAGTTTATTGAACTTGCGCAAGGAGGAAAGAGTATAGAACTGCTGAGCAGGCTTACATTGGTTTTTATAAGATAGTTGTCCACAGCAGGTGGCCCATCAGTGGGCATTCATAAATTCAGAGTCTCCAAAAGAGCAGACACAAACTGAAAAGGGTGGCCCATTAGAAAGGATTGACACAGTCCCTGCAAGAGCAGAAACAAAGGCATCAAAAAAAAGTGTGACTCCCTGATTGATGTTAATTATTCCCATATAACAATAAACCACTCAAGTTAGCACTCGTGCTCACATCAGCACAGAGATTGTAGTTATCTCTTTTCAGATAGCTCGAACCATTTAAGGATAAAATTTTCCATCACATATTGTTTGTAACTATGTATCTAACAACAAATGCAATTCAACATTTTGTATGTTCAAATGTATCTATTACACTTTATCACATATTGTTTCAGTTTTCATTGTGTGAAATGTAAAACACTATTTTGCCACTTTTAAAAAATGTGCAACGCAGTACTAAATTGTGTAAGTCCTGAATTGGACATCCAATAACAACAAATGTTTGCTCCAAAGTAAATTAAAAATTAATCTCAAATATTTCTAAACAATAATGATGTGTCTGGTAATGTTTTCCATGCTGTTAAGAACTACCTCTCCCTGTCGGCAGTGAAACACCTGGAGGACCCTGGCCCCTTTCCCAAGAGGCAAATACTACTTGTTAATAAAAACTCTTGGGATGAAAAATTCTTGAAACAGGAATTTATTTCAACTGATAAAATTTCCAAAGAGAGTGTTATAGCTTCATCATTGTGGTTCCTCTCGACCGATGGCGAGCCCTGCTCTTCCTATCTCCACACTCCATCCACAAGGTGGCGAGTGCTTTCCCTCACATGTTCCATCCATCCATCCATCCATCCATCCATCCATCCATCCTCTTCCGCTTATCCGGGGTCGGGTCGCGGCAGTAGCAGCTTCAGTAGGGAGGCCCTGACGTCCCTCTCCCCAGTCACTTGGGCCAGCTCCTCCAGGGGAATCCCAAGGCGTTCCCACAGAGTGAAAAACAAAGTGTCACTTTAACACCTATAGAGTTGAATTTAATTCTGTTTCAGATAATATTTTGTCCCGCTCGAAAATAGTGTAAAATGTACTCTATAGCCAGTGTCAAATTTTCAGAGTTATTTTATTTATTTTAGTGTCAAAATCAACAAGTCAGTGAGTAAAATTATTTAACACTATTGTTTGTTTACACTCTTCAGAGTAATACTGTTATTTTTATGGAGTTAATTTTACACTAAATTTACTTAAAAATGTACACTTTGTGTTGTTGTTTTTTCTCCCTTTCTCTAGTTTTTCTTTTACACATATACCATATAATGCTAAATTTTAGCATGTTATGGCTTTTATAAAATCTACCAATCACACTAATCACAAAGTTCAGAGACAACATTTATTCAAGGTTGATCCAGCACCATAATTACTGTAACAGTGTCAGTTTAACCATGTTCAAAACAATGTTCACCAAAGATAGCAATATGGGATAACAAAAAGAGCAGTGTCATTTGCTTCATGTGACATTTGTATGGCAAAGGGCTTCGGATAACATAGATGGTTGACATCAAACACATAATTTTAGTAACTTCATAAGCATGAAAATGTTCATGAAAAGATACTGTACATAAAGGCAATGTAAGCAGCAACAATTTGTCTTTAACTATGAACACATACTCGATCTGGTAAAAGACAGGCATTTCAGATTTAACTTTGCCACAAATAACTAGACGGTAGGACGGTAAATAAATCCACTGTGTTTTCCCCAATTCACTTTCATAACTTGAACCTTTTACCTCTCAGGGTTTAGTTTTGATCTTTTTTTCCTGTTAGTTTTCAGTTCCTCCTCCTCTCACTCAGCTTGCCCTCCACTCCCCTTGCAGTCAGTCCCTTTTTCAAGGGAGCTACATTGTCTAATGCAGAACGCAATGACGGAGTCACACCGTTAACAAAGACATCTATTTGTGAATGGGTAGAAACAACATTGCTGCTATCTGCAGGGTATTTCTGCAATACTGACGATATTAAATGGGGGACAGACTCTGTAAAGTTTGATGCAGCATTGTCCGATAAAGATCTACTATAATGAAACCCTCTTTTGGGGTGGAGAACTCGGTTAAATTAAACTCAATGGTTATTAAGAAAATGATCAGATAGGACAGGGTTGTGAGGAAATACTGTTAATTCTTCTCAATCAATGGCATATGTCAGCACAAGGTCTAAAGTATGGAGCCAAGAGTGCGTCGGTTTATGCAAATGTTTAGCAAAACCAATTGAATCTAGGATAGTTTTAAAGGCTACACCAAGGTTATGACATTCTGTGTCAACATGAATGTTGAAATTCCCCATAATAACAACCTTGTCAGTGTTTATCACCAAATCAGATAAGAAGTCTGACAAATGATCCAAAAACTGAGAGTAAGGGCCCGGTGGACGATACAGAACAACAAACAGAAGAGGTTTTATTGCTTTGCAATTTGGATGAGGGAAACTGAGGGTTAAATGTTCAAAACAACTGTAGTTATTAATTGGCCTGGGACTAATTAATAAATCATACAGAAAGATGGTTGCCACTCCTCCTCTACCCACAGATCTGGGAATGTGGAAATTTAAATAATTGGAGGGAGTTGACTCATTTATACTAACGTAGTCCTCTAGTAGCCAGGTTTCTGTGAGACATAATAAATCAATCTGTTTATCAGAAATCAATTAACTAACTAACAAAGTCTTTGGAGGGAGAGACCTTATATTTAATAGACCACATTTAATTGTTTAATTTTTTGGTACAAGGTGAGCCGTATTGATTTTTATTAGATTTTTATGATTTGTTCCTTTTAGATCAGTCTTTGATCTGTTAAGTTTTGGCCGTGGGAAAGACACCATCTCCCAGTGATTTTCTGCGCTCCCCGTAGTCGGGGAGAGGGGGTGATGTCATGGGGCAGTTTTGGCCTACCAGTCTATCTAGCGCCTTCCTCCTCCAATCTAGCACGTTCCTCCTCCTGCCCTGCTCTGTCTCCACTCCACTAATCATCCACACCTGTTCAGCCTTCAATCAGCCTGGACTCATTCCACCTGCCAGCCTCTCCATATAAACCCTCCTCAGTCAGCTCCTCACCGTAAGTCAGTCTTCAATCATCTGTTGCACTTCAAGTCAGAGATTTTCCCTCGTCTGGCTGCCAGAGTTTCCCGCGCCTGTCTGCACCTCCAAGGGTTCTCCCTGCTCTGCTACCAGTTCTCCTGCTACTCCAGCATTCCAGTGCCCCTAGCAACAGTATTCTAAGGACTCACTCTCTGCTGCGCTCCCGGTCTTACTGCAGCCCTCTGCGTCCCAATAACTCTCTCTCTCTCTCTGCTGCTGGTTCTCCTGTTGCCTCAGTACTCCAAGTCATCTCTTTGCTGCTGGTTCTCCTGTTGCCTCAGAGCTCCAAGTCATCTCTCTACTGCACTTCTGGTTCTCCTGCTGCCCCCGCGCTCCAAGGACTCTCTCCTGGTGAGACGTGCCTTGAACACCTCACCAGGGAGGCGTCCAGGAGGCATCTTAACCAGATGTCCGAGCCACCTTAACTGGCTCCTCTCGACGTGGAAGAACAGCAGTTCTACTCTGAGTCCTCCCCGGATGACTGAGCTCCTCACTCTATCTCTAAGGGAGGGCCCGGACACACTACAGAGAATACTCATTTCGGCCACTTGTATTCGGGATCTCGTTCTTTCGGTCATGACCCAAAGCTCATGACCATAGATGAGGGTAGGAATGTACATCGATTGGTAAATCGAGAGCTTCGCCCAGCTCTCTCTTTACCACAACAGACCTGTACAGCGCCCACTTCACCAATCCGCCTGCCGATCACCCGTTCCATCTTCCCTGCATTCGTGAATAAGACCCCAAGATCCTTGAACTCCTCCACTAAGGGCGGTACATCCTCCCCAACCTGGAGAAGGCACTTTACCCTTTTCCGGCTCAAGACCGTGGTCTCAGATTTGGAGGCACTGATTCTCATCCTGGTCTCACTGGAGCCTGGAGTGACACATGTTATCAGTAGAAAACCATAGAATGTGTCCTGCAATTTCACTCTTACCACCATGTGTTGTCCTATTTAAGTGCTCTGCACAGGCACAGCATTCCAATCAAAATCTAACTCCCTCTTTATCTGTTCCCAACAATATATTAGTTAAGTCAATGTGTTTTGGCCACTTTAAATGGTATTTGAAGGGCCACACCCTATACACTGACAAATATCTATCATCAGTGTTGTTTTGTGTCCTATCTGGCAATGTGGCAATAAGAATTGTTGACTTAATGCCAAAAAGAGCCCAAAAGATTTTACTTTCACAAGTGAAGCCTTATTGCTTTCACCATAGTGCTCTGTTTGATTTATATATGCAAAAAACTTTATTAAATTTTATGCTGGGACTATTTCATGTTCAATGGATACTGAAACAGGAAGGTAAAAGAGGAGAGCATCAAATGAGACAACACGCTGAAAAGGTGAAAGGGAAAGAGGAGAGGAAAGAGAGAGAGCAATGTATCATCCTCTGAGTTTGCTTCTCCACCAACAAAGAGAGATATAAAAAGAACTGCAAAACCGACCAATAAAGTATTACACATACAAACAACCAATGCCTTGATACCATCACTGAGGAATATACAATATTATGTAATATGAAGAGGGGGCAGTTCAAACTCAACCTGACAAAAAGACAAATAGAAAACCACATACACATTCACACACATTCAACACTTGTGTCCCCACATGCGAACACTCCTACAAAAAAAGGAAGAAAATGGGGATACAGTACACACCTAGAGGGGTATCCAAGCCCCAGACCGGGATGTGAACCCCAACATCAAGATGAGGGGGAGGGGGGGGCTTGCACCACAACCCAACCTGCCTGGCTCTACTTGGTCTATGTTGATCAAAAGTATAAAATAAGGTCCAAAGGTACCGGCACTGTCGTACATACGCAGTCATCTCTCTGGTATCCCTGGCCATTTAAACATAGTTATGTAGTCATACACAAAACATAAATCCAAATGAACTCAAAATTTAATGGGAATGCTGAAAAATCAAATGTCAGAAACCGTATATGGGAAATGTGACATTTGCGTTTTTTTATTTTCTTTATTTATGTTTACGCTGTGACCCTGTATGGATAAGCAGGTATAGATAATGAATAGTTAGATGAAATTTATGTTTACTCTGTCTATACTTTTATCAAATGACCACTGATGTTTCAGCTTTGGTCTATGTGAAAAGTAAATAAAATATTTTTCATTCCTTCTCATCAGCATGTACACCTCAGCATTGTTCTTTGTACATCAAGCGTGGCAAGAACAAAAAAAAAAAGAATAAAAAAATACTGTAAATACCGTTGCCTCCTATGCCATATTGCTCTTCCCCGATTTCCTAAGCTTCCGTGATCGCTCCTCATGTGCATAAATTTCTGTTTCCCTCACACCCATTTTTCTTTGTCATACAGCAAAGGCAGCAGATGATGCATTTCCAGCTGCAAAACCTCCTGGCATTTGTTTATATATATATATATATATATATATATATATATATATATATATATATATATATATAGAGAGAGAGAGAGAGAGAGAGAGAGAGAGAGAGAGAGAGAGAGAGAGAGAGAGAGAGAGAGAGAGAGAGACCTGTCAATGCAGCATCAACACAGTGACTAACTCCAGATTATTGCTACTCTGTGCTGGAAAGTTTTTCTACCTTTATGACTGTTAGTGGGGGTTTGGGCAATGGTGAAAGTGCAAAAGAATGAAATAAAAGGAGCATAATCTGCATCTATTCATGATCAAAGAAAGCATGGAAAGTTGCAGATGTAACTGTAGGTTCCTTGTCAAACCTTGCCAGTGCTGGATGGATAATTGAAGTCTCTTTTTTTCCCCAAAAAGGCACACATAGTGGGAAGTTATAATACCCTGGCAGAATAAAAGGATGTATGCCAAAACACTCCAGACAGAGCTTCAGGTCTCTTCACTAAGCACTGACAGCACAAAATGTTCTTTGTGGATTTAGTCTCTCCCAGGTAGACATACGATCGAGACAGAAAAGAGCTGAGAGAAAGAAAGAAGAAGGGTTACTTAGCCCCACAAAGACATGTTAGGCCTATGCCTATAAATTATCATATGTAATTTCTATTCTTTAATTTTGAAAAGGGCAGTAACTCTTAAAAATATCCTGTCAGTATAAATACAGCAAGAAACCCCATAGGAGTACAAGGTAGTTAAAATGTATAAAAAGTAAAACTTACTTTTGGTAAGTGGAGCAGGTTTGTCCTTTGCATCTCACAAAGGATAAAACAGGATATTGATCACAGACTTACTGTGTCAAATTAAAGTACAAGTACGATATAAACCCTTTTTACTTAACAGAGTATATTTGATCATGGTAGTTGGTAGCCTTAACTGTGACCACTTGTGTATTTTTGATCAGTCATTTCTTGTGAAACTAATGACACAAATGTTGCTCACAAACCCTTAAGATAATATAATATGAACTTGACAAAGTACACACACACACACACACACACACACACATATATATATATATATATATATATATATATATACAGTGTGCGATTTGCAAAAAAAACAGAGGGGGGGATCATTTCAAGTGTTTAATAAATGAACATAACAACAAGGTTATGTGGCTTGCATGCTGTCTGGCTCGAGACAGCATGCAACCTGTCCTGGGCGGGAGGGTGGAGAAATCAGCTGCTGCTGCTTCTTGTCTTGTGACGCTGCCTACAAAACTTCATCATCCACCAAAGTTCGTCCTGCGACATTACCATGGCTGTTTGTCCCGTCATCTACTCTTGACCTTTTCTGTTGATTTTTCAGGCCGAAATATGACAAAATACTGTGTTGATGTTCATGCTGCCACACGTTCTCATTCATTACTTGGTTAGCTAGCAGCTGCTCTTTCAGGTAGCTAGCTAGATCCAGTAGGTTAGATTATTGTTTTTAAACTTGGGCCATGTACTGTCTGGACTCGGGAGTGGGTATTAGTTTACTTTAACCGCTTCGAGCAGAAAACGTATTAATACTGTTTAAAAACAGACAACAAAAAATTTAATTAACAAATGTGAAGCACACAAGACATGTATTTATATTAGGGCTGTCAAACGATTACATTTTTTTAATTTGAATCGATTCATAATGTCGATAGTTAACTTGAGATTAATTGCAAATTAATCGCATGTTTTATCCTTTTATTTCTGCAAGTGTAATAGCCCGTTTGGGCATTTTAATATGCAATTTTGCAATAAATGACACTAATGAAATACATGCTTGTACAAAAAACATTTTTATTTTGTTATTTTTAAAGCACTTTTGAGAATTGGAATGAAGATATCCTAGTGCCAAATGTTAACCTCTGGACTATGATGGCTAAATGACTAATCATGACGCCCTGATGTTTACACAATGTGTAAATAAATTTGTAAATAAATACCTATTTCCAGGTCATTCCAGTCTTACACTTTGCTTGCAACTGGGCCAGGAGCTTAGTACCCTGAAAGAGACTGTTTATCAACTGTTTAGTAACTCCAGGTCCTTCATTTGGCAACATAATTCAGCCTTAGTTTCTCAAATACAGAGAAAACAAATTAATAAGCATTAAAGTACGGTTTATTGGTTGGGGTTTCTGCAATGTTATCAGCATGTTAAAAACTCATCTTCAGAACCAATGTCTGCTCAAAATGGTGATCTGCACCAAGTAATCTACTTTTAGCAGTTATCACCGGTTATTGCACCGTAAATTGCAGAGTTGCTCTGTCTGCCTTTATTACCGTCGGCTCCTATGGCGGAGGGATATTTCAGCTGGATACAAAGTGTCTAGTGCAGGCAGGTCTCTTAATAACCGCTGTTTTGTCACTTATTTTAGAGCCCAAATAAGCCATTTCACTTTCAGAAACGTGCCAAAAAAACTGCAACCCGTGACTCATGAAATTTACAAGCACCTTTAGAATAAAAGAAGCCCAAAGTCGCATGAAATAAACAGTCTGTGCAACAGTGAGCGCGGGTCTGTTTTGCTACAGTCTCTAGCACTCTTGAAACTACGGAAAGCGCCGAGGATAAAGAAACACAGTCCGGAGAGCACGGCGGGGAAAAACATTAGGGAACGGTGTGTGTGTTTTAACGCGCAATTAACAGCGACAAAAAAATAACGCGTTAAAACTGTCCATAATATTACCTATTCAGAGAGAGAGGGGGGGGGGGGGGATATGTATTCCGCCCAGGAATAAAAAATGAATGACCAGAGGGGGGGGTGTCACAAACAGAGGGGGGGTAAATCCCCCCCCAGCAAATCACACTCAGCATATATATATATATATATATATATATATATATATATATATATATATATATATATATATATATATATATATATATATATATATAGTGCTTTATCTGTGAATAATTACTTGCAGTAGACTGATTAGCAAAGTTTCTTCATTTGAGTAAAAAGCTTGAGTTCAGCTTCAATATCTTTAACTTCTACAAAAGTGGTTTTAAATCCTGGTATTTATACTTCTACCTGAGTAATAAATGTGAATACTTTTGACACTTCTGCTCCCACCCCTGTGAAGCAGCATTAGGGGTATAAACTTTCTCCAGATCTGTGGACCACAAAACCAAACTCTGAGGTCTTAAAGCTGTTTCAGGAGTGTAAGGATCTTAAAAAGGTCTTAAAAATCCCAAAATTTGTTTTTGGCTATATTTTAAGTCAGAAAAAGATGATTTACATAATATTTGCAAAATATTTTGACTTTTACTAAAATATATTGGGTTTGATAAAAATATCACAAAATCAAAAGGACTGAGAAAGCTGGTAACAGTTTTAAAACAGCATACTGAGGTTCTATGGATGCTTGAATGACTTCTGTTTATTTCCTTCCTTTCCACTTGTTTACATCTTCTCATTTCCTGGCAAATTTCCCTCTGTGAGATTATGCTCCACACTAAGCACGGCTGGTGGTTCAGACCAAAACAAGATTTGCCATCAACTGAATTTCAATTAATACACGTCAAGGATTTTCTTCGTTTGATAGAAGGGTCTGTAAAACAAATTTGTTTGGCAGCTTGTTCTAAAAACAGAAGAGATGTTGAGGACAGGAACTGGGACTGAACAGGTCTTTAGGGGTATTTGTTTAAGATGGAATATTTGTATGTTTCATCTGGTCTGTTACAACACATGCTACTACTGTTAATATTAATTAGCAGATTCCTACACACAGAAGCTCTCGTCCACACAAGGAAAAACAGGGCTTGTGCACATTCAGCAACACAAGAGAATCTGGGCAGCAGCCACTTATACACACTGTTTGTTTTGGACTCATTGCTGTCTCATTTACATGTGTTAATTGCAGCTAATTGGTTCTAATTAGATGAACAGGAAACCCTCTGGGACCACTCATATCTTTAATTTGAAGTAAATATCATTAATTAACATATGCTAATTTTAAGCCAATTAACATTTATTAAGAGATGCCAGCAACAAGGGGAGAAATTATACCTTCTAATAAAAATTAATAATGACTCAGCAAGAAGGGAGAGTATAAGCATCACATTCAAGGTCAGGCAGTCTTGGCCTGAGTTTGACCACATACCTTGGGCTGCGGTCCCGTCACACGGCATGCACTCACACTATGACCACTACCAAAGTTACCACTCCAGCCATGCTCATCCTACCCAAAGCATGTGCCATATACTATTCTCTGTGCACACCATCTGCCAGTCTCCCAGTACCCTTGGTACCTGCCATACCAACTGCAGTTTCCGCTACATTTGGCTCAACAATTTCATAAGCAACGACCTCCTGCATTTGACATCTTTACTGTGCACAACATTAGTCATTTCTGCCATATTTGCCAAATCTGTCATGTCTACACACCCAACTTACAGTCGGATCAGTGTGCTTGTTATTCCAGGGCCAACCGGTATTGTGGCACAGCGCTGTTGGTCCCCGACTTGCACCTACTGTGTATTCTCTGTGTAACACCTGCACAGGAAGCTGACCCTCTGGCTCTGCAAACAGAGGGCATGAGTCTCCCTGGCAATTCAACAGGAGAGATTAGGGAGATCACTGCTGAGAAAGGAAGGCAGGAAGATGACGGTGGTAGTGAATGATACAGTGACACAAAAAGGAGGGAGACAGTAATGGCAAGAGATATATGGATACATTTGTCAGACATTAACAATCAGGAGGTCACAGCTTTAGATGGGATGTGTATGATAAAGTGTAAATAAAATGCAACATTAAATATAGCCATTGATAAGGCTACTTAATTATGTTTCTGTATCAAAAATGGTGCATATTGTAATTATTTATTATTAGTTGGAACTCTATCAACAATACATCTGCAGTGTAAATTATGTTACTTAATCAGTTAGCTCTAAATGATTACACTGCAGAATTAAATTGATATACTATAAAAATTTAGTTATTCTCAGAATAACATCCAATTAATCCATCCATCCATTTCATCCATTTTCCATACCGCTTAATCCCTCATGGGGTCGCGGGGGGTGCTGGTGCCTATCTCCAGCGTTCACTGGGCGAGAGGCGGGGTACACCCTGGACAGGTCGCCAGTCTGTCGCAGGGCAAACATCCAATTAAATTAAACTTTATTTTATTTATATAGCACCACTTCACAACAGATGTCATCTCAAGGAACTTTACAAAGTAAAATTAATCAAATCATATTGATAGATTGGTGAAAAAGTTTCCTCTCCAAAGAAACCTAGCAGATTGCATTGAGTTTTGACAAGCAGCATTCACTCCTCCTGAAAGAGCATAGAGCCACAGTGGACATTTATCTGCATTGTTGATGGCTTTGCAGAAATTCCTCATACTGACCATGCATAAAGCAATGGTGGAGAGGAACATTAACAACACTGAATATTTATATTGGAACTATTCACTGTGGGAATTAATATTTAAACTACTAGTAACCACTCATAGCATAATATTCACAAACAAACATGAATTGTAACAACTCAAGGGAAATTCCAAAAGGTACTGAGAAAAAAAAATATCTAAACATATCTATCTATTGAGTGGAGCGGCTTCGTTGCTTACCAAAGTCGTACTTACACATTTTAACAGATTTTTGATAAATTTCTGAGAAAATCTATCTCCGAAAAATACTGTAATATCCCTGGTTTTGATTTAAAAAAACAGAAGAAACCCTAGGATAACCTACTATCCAACCAGAGAAAATAAGTCTTGCCCCAGAGGGATTTTTGGGAGACAATAGAATTGAAAGCCTTACATGTGCGTAACAGTTTCCTACATGAAGCATCTCCATCCTCCAGCAAGATATTCCAAAGAATTTCTTTTGGCAACTGCAACAAAATATAAAGAAGCGTAAATAAATCTTCACTTGTTAGACATTTCCAATGGTAAATAGATAACTAAAGAATGCTGAAATTTTCTTATATGCTTTCTTATTTTTTTTTTAGATTTTTCATGGCTCTAGTGGCTTGGTTTTTATCACAGTAGGCTGACAAGAAAGGGGTGGAAGAGGGGGTGAGACATGCAGCAAAGGACCACAGGTCAGATTTGAACCCGGGTTGACCGCGTCGAGGACTAAGGCCTCCAAACATGGGTCGCGCTACCCGCTGCACCCGAGCGCACCCCTCTTACATGCTTTCTAAACAGGAGGCAGAAAACAGTTTGAGAAAACATGAACCCTGGTCTGTGCGCTGTGCTGTTCATACAGCACAGCGCACAGACCAGTGTGATGCATTCGCTAGCGTCAGAAAGCTATGGTGCATTCAGGAGCATAGGACATTTCAAGTTTGCAAGGAAAGAGGCTTAAAACGGAACAGAACTTTACTCATACAACAATGTGTCTATCCAGAAAAAGTGTGGGCTTTCTTACAATACTGAATGCTCTATAATTGTATTTCTGTTATTTTTTGATTATGCACATCTGCTAGCTTTTTATTCTGCAAAATCTAATGTCCCATGCTTCTGAATGCACCATAGCTTTCTGACGCTCGGGAATACATCACACTGGTCTGTGCGCTGTGCTGTGTAGATGTACGTTTGATCTTCCGCTTAAGTAAAACCTTTGCCGTTTCAAAACTCACGTCGGCTCTCACGGTTTATTGTTGTGTGTGAATGACAAGAGACCACAACAAATAAATCAGTCATACCTCGAGGGAACGTAAAAACCTTTGCGAGGGAATGCAAAAACATTTGCGAAGGAACGCAAATGTGTTTGTGAGGTAACACAAAAGTATTGCGAGGTAACGCAACAAAAAACAAAAAACAAATCCCCATGTCCCCTAGAGGGCTCCGTTATAAACTAACCTCTGAGAATGCAATTTTCTGCAACATCAGAACGCATTTATGATCTACAAAATAACTCATTAATTTATTTGAACATTTAATATTGCCTAAATGTTGCAAAGTTTTTAATATTGTAGATTACATTTCCTTCCACTTCCCTCGACTCAAATAGAATGGCCAGATCCTTTTTCTTCAGGATCTCTTCTGCATCCCTTTCCCCATTGTAGTGATCAGATGGTCCTTCTAGGTCACTGTTTTTGAAAAAAAAACAGTGTTATAGTTGGATAAAAAGTTTTAAAAAGAATTATATTAATGAAAATGTACCTGTCATGTTGAAGACTACCTTCTTGTGTAGATCCATAACCACAACTGGAAGGGTGTGGCCACATGTAACACATGAGAAAGCTTCTCATGGTCTGTCATGGCTTAAAGTGAACATAGGCCCGAAGTACATCACCAGCTCTTGGGTATGGCATTCCTGCTGTCTTCTGTAGTGTGTTTCGAATCCTGCCTACAGCAATGTGAGTCTGTTAAAAAGCAATTAAAATAAATATATATATCCATTAATTTTATAAATGGTGGTCTCTTCAGGTTGATCCCACCTTTTATGTCTCCCAGATCAAACCTGTTATGGACAGTGAACTTTTTAGCGACTGTTGAGGGGGGAGTAGTGTCAGGGTCCTCTGTGTTTCTGTGCTCTAACTCTGCTCCACAGGTGGTTCTAGTTGACTGGGGGGTGTGGCCCACACCTGCGGCTTGTTTGGAGCGACTTCCACTGGCTTTTTAAGGAGTGCTCAGACAGATGGAAGTTGCCAGAGTATTAAACCAGTCGTGGTATGCCGTGGCCTCTGACCTGAATACTGAACGCCGTATTTTGTGAGTCATCTTGAATCTTGCTTTTGGACTAATGTTCTTGTCTCCTGTTGTTCTCAGTTTTCGTGTTTGGATTTACTCACCTGCCTGGATATCGTGTTCGAAGAGCCAGATCCACAGAATCCCTGCTGCTCAGATTTTGCTCTGGCATCTTCGCTCATACTCACTTGGTGTTACCAAGCCGGCCTTGAGACCCTCTTCCCTGGATTCTTCTGGTTCACCTGCAAACTCTCTGGTTACTCCATCTGTTCCTCTCGTCTGCTGTGGTTCGCTTCGGATCCCTCGCCAGGTTACCATCTGTCAGCCCTCCAGTCACTACCACCTACGAGCTACGGTCACAGAGTTCCCTCGTCATTATTCTCCCCGGATAGATCAACCAAGCTAAATGGTAAGTGCCGTGGCTTCTGGTATTTTCCCCTAGTTCATTCACTCGTAACATTATTCCTCCTTCTTTCCGCAGTCAATCCTGTGCTGACGTTCAGACCTCGACCAAGCCACACCCTGTGTCTTTTTCCGCAGCCTGAACATTTAAATATCTTAAAGCTGTGCTTGTCTTCCGTCTGTATCTGCATGTGGGCTAAACACTTAAAAACCATGACACCTTCAGTGTATGTAATGGACTCCAGTTTAAAAACCACCGTAGATGCTTAAAACTTAAACTAAATTTAACCACACTAATCAAAATCTTACAAAACTGTTTTATTTGCCAGGTACCATCAGAAGCTTATTTCAGTTTTGTAAAGTAAGGGGAAATGTGGAAATTTCCCTTTTCCCAGTATTTTAATGGAATATATAGTTTTACTTAAAGCTCATTTTACACGTTAGGTAGCGTTATATTGATTAGCTTAGCAAAGATTTAAAAAACATTGAGTTATTTTTGGCAAAATGGGAACAGCTTTGCTGACATAATCAGAGACTCCGGTAACTTCTTAGAGAATCTATGCTCACATTATCCTGCTCCAGGAGCTCATATAGCTGGGTTCAGGCTACCCTGGATACTGGCTACACAAACGGCACCCAAACGTAGGATCAAAGATTCTTCTTTGAACATACTGTAGTCTTTCACTCTGTCTCTTCTGCCTTTCCAGCTGGTGAATGCTGTGGAGGACACAATCTTTACAGGGTTCTATACATCTTATGTCAGTAGGATCTTTTCCATCCAAGGAATTTTACATGCCACATCTGTGATGTTACCTCAGTGCATGCTGGGAGATGTTCTTTGTTCTCTGATGGTTGGGTCCAGCAGTCCTCAAGTTACTTGCTGGTTTATAACAGAGCAAAAAATAGCTTACTGGCAGTTACACCTCATGCCATGGAAGTCCACCACTGGTCCTTCTCCTCAATCTTATTTACTTCAACTAGCCTGCTTGTCCACTTTCACCAACAAATAACTACCAGAGATCAGAAATAATTTTAGAGGCAAGATTGGATACTCACCACAACTCACATCTCGCCACCTCCTCCAGTCTCTCCCGGACAGACAGGCTTACTCTACATTACAGCCCAATAGTAACCATCATAACTCTTGAATGGCATACCTGGATTATCCTTATTGGCATACTAAATATCTTTGCTGTTCTAAAATTGTTTTCTTTTCCCCAAAATCTTATACTGATTTGCTGCTAAGAACACCAAATTCTAAAACATCTCAACACCAACGAGTGAGCAATAAACCAAAGTTTTACCATATTCGTCAGCGTTATGTGCTGAGCAAAGTGAGTGAACTTTTACTTCCACTCACCCGGCATATTTTAGACCTGCATGTTGTTGTATATTTCTACATTTTACCATATTCATATTTAAGCATTCTCTTCGTGATTAAGAATGGACCAAAGGGAGAGCACATTCCCCACGCATGTGTTCTCCAACTAGTTTTGTGAACAAATGGTGGGATAAGGGCTTTTTGTTTAGACTTTGCTTTGCCTTTTGTTTCTTTTTACCACCGCCTGCTGGTCTAGATGTGTAGTGCAGTTTTCTTGTAACTTCCCTATACAATTAGCCAGGATTTGATTTGGGTTAAAAAAAATCCCATGTATCTAAAACTTGGCACTTTTTGTGGGAAAGGGGCCAATTAACCTATTACCACTAAGATTTTAGGAGTTTCAATATATTAGCACATTGGCCAATTAATTATTTTAATTTATACACATATTACTACCTTCACAATAATTATAGATATGACCATTTTACTTATGCAGTTGTTTCAGGCACAGTTCTACTTTAAAGAATAAAGGGATTGTTATTGTTTCACCGGGTCCCGTCTACGGTGAAGCACCCTTGGTGGACCCAGTTCGTTTTACCCAGTCAGGCGACCCCCACTTACTTATTACCTTGAATGTAGGACACATAAAACAGACAAGTATGCTTTTAGTTATATTTTATCTACGTAAAGACAGAGAAATAGTTACAGTCACACCAGCGCTGATGGGCCCCTGATCGGCAGGCGGCCTCGAGTGCTCATCACACAAACATTATAAAGGGATCTCGGGACACACCCATACAAGGGCGGTACACATCCAAACTGTGACATCAGCAGGGAAGCTGTGTCACCTCCGGGGTGGTATCTGATAGATATGTGCCAATCTTTTGGGTCAGTGCCATGCAGTTCTGGGATAAACAGCTCGTTCCACTTGACCTTGTTGATATCCTAACAGGATGCAATTACTTAAACAAAGTAACTCTAATTCAAAAATTCCCAAATGTTTTCCTAGATGTTTTACATATACCATTTGGTTAAAAATGTCTTTATTTCTACATTTGTTTTTACTAAAATCCACTTATTCATCCAAAACATATAATCCAGTATCGGAATCTTGGACATTTGTTTACTTTCATGTAACTGATTGTGATTTGGACTTGATAATTCAGCCGAACACAGAGAGCAGTTTTACAAGATTTATTGAAGAAACAGGTTTACCCGGACAGATGAAATGCTGGTACTGACACAGGTATCACTGTAAGGGAGAGGGACAGGTTAGTGGCTGTATGATAATCAGTGGGAGGTCATGTACACTGAATGAGAGCCACTAACATTACTTGAATCCAGAGAGTGGTGCAGAATCCAAGCAGTGACTCAAAGTATATCTTGCATTGTCCTTTGTAAGCCAAAGCAGAGTGCAAAACACAACTTAATGCTGGGGAATAGGTCTGGGGTCATACACAGGGAATCAGAAGCAGACAGAGGTAACAATGTCATTGAAGTTCTAACATATTCAGTTATCGGTTTTGCTGTCAGGGATTTGCCATAAGGTTCACTTCATGTTTTAGATTTGTTAGATGCTTTTCCTCAATACTGCATTTCTTTACTTTCTACTTAATTCTTACATTTATTTGTCCTTGGAGTTTTGTGTTTATGTTCTCAGTCAGATTATGTCCTTGTGAGTCTATTCAGCTCCATTCATGTTTATTTCAGTCTGCACCCTCTACCATAGCTCCAGCCAGTTTACCTCATTCAATTCACTTGCTGCTGTTAATTAGGTTCAACTCATTTCACCCAGGACTCTGCTTATTTATTCCTGCCTCCCACAGTCACACACTACCAGATCGTCAGAAAGCCTTTGTGTGAGTAAGCCTTCCAGCATTCCTTGTTTGCACGTTTTTTGACCTTGCCTCAAATTTTAGGATTTTCCCAGTTTGCTTTGCCCTTCCTGGACACCTCATCGGTTCTCTGATTCTGGACATGACCTTGGACTGCTCTGACCATGATTCCTGCTCAGCCCTTTTGTTCTTGTTTGGCTTTTCTTGCCTGTTATCTCCTACTGTGAGCAGCCTGCTCCAGTCTAGACATTTTTCTGCCCACATCAGTTTTTTATTTTAATTTTCTTTATTTTTAAAAAAATAAACCTTTAAAGCACAACACAGTGTCCGGCTTGAATACTGGGTTCTCTGATTTCCTGTTCATAACAAACAGAGGGAGAATTCAAAAGTCCTTATCTATAATCAGGTCCAGGGTCTCGATCCAGAATAAACACAGAGGCAGAAGTAACGGAGAGGGCAAGGCAGAGAAGCTGAGACAGGTACTTGCACAGCTCAATGTCCAGAATCTGAAGACCAAATGAGAGAGTTCGACAGGGGCACGGCAAACAGGCAGGAATCCAATGAACGATCTGAGTCACTCACAGGAAGGCAGTCAAGGAACGCTGGAAGGTCAACTACACAGTGGTTTTCGAGAATCTGGCGCCTGCACATTGGAGGACAGAGGAATATATGTGCTACACGCAGGTGTTGCAGCACCAGTAACTGGTGCAGTCACAGGTGAAGGTAATCAGGGAATAACTGCTGGAGCCGCACAGGAAAGCTGTGAAAGTTACACTTTCACCAGTGTATTATTTACTTTTTGCTCTTTTGTGGCAACAGTAGCTGAGAAACACAGCTATAGAATGCAACTATTTTCTGTAAAAAAACCTAGAATGTCAACAAAATATGCTACATGGACTTAACTGATTGAACTGAGATCTCCCAGAAGGTTTAAGGTATAAGGAATTTTGTCAAGGATCTGTTTTTTTTATTATTCATTTAGTTTTTTTCCAGAATAGAAATCTATTGAGATTATTAATCTGTTTTCTAGGGATGTCCTGGCTTCCTTACAGAATACCTCTGTATTCATATAAATTCATAGATGTGTGTATTACCTATTTAATTATCTATGTAGGTAGCCTAAATTTAGTCCAGAGTATGTTAATATGAGAATTGAGAGCTGGGAAATATAATCATTATCTCATTATAACTTGGGCTTATCTGAGAGAATGAAATAAAACTGCTCTGAATCCTTTCCATATTTTGTTTTTCTTTGGCAGTAACAACTGTTCAAGATACTGCTGACTGATGCACTCATGGTTAATATTAACCCCCTTTGGAATGTAATGATGAGTCCCTTAAAAGTTACCTTCAGCATTGCTGAAGTTACCTTCAGCAATGGTTCCAGCACCTGTAGGTGCTGGAACCCAGCAGGACAACCCAGCACCCCATTATAGTGTCCACACAATTTGAAATACCCCCTGCATGAATCACAATAAAACTATTTACATGCATGAATCAAGCGGAGCACTATGGAGAAAGCTGACTGCTCCACTTGTGAAAATAAAATCTGTCGAGCTTTATTTGGCATTAAGACAACAATTCTTATTGCCACATTGCTAGACAGGACACTGGGAAAAAAAAGTTACCTTCAACTTCCTTTTTTCATATGTTCTTGAAAGCATCCTCAGCCTTGACATGTTACATTAGAAATCGGCACTCTGCGCGTACTCATGTTTTAAGTTCATTATTAGTAAGGCAGCGAGATGGACTTTAGTCTTTACCCAGTTTGTCTCCAGCATTTGAGTGATATTTGATTCTCACCGTTCAACAATGCTGACACATTTATCGTCTCATGCCTCACTGAAGGAGAAGCCGATCAGGCAGTATTGTAGGTTATATGTGTTTATGTGCCATGCTCTCTGTAGGTGTGGGCACTGCTATGCTACTGTCTGCCAAGTTACCCACTGAACCATCTGACACACTTTCACACCTCAATCGCTATGCCCACAAACAGAAGTAGACATCTCTGGCAGCCTGCATGCTGTTTTAGAGTATTACAGTTAGAGAGCTAAACCAGGGAAATAAATGTTACAAACAATAAGTAGCTTTTAGTTTAAACAAAAAAAATCCAAACACTTAATTTTAACATATACTTTGATTACACACAAATATTGATACCCGATGTCTCGCAAAAGTATTTATTCCCCTTATTTCACAGTGTTACATTACAATCACAAATTTCTGTTTATTTTATTGGAATTTTATCTGATAGACCAATTCCATGATGTGCATATTTATGAAAAGTGAAGTGAAATCATATACACTACCGTTCAAAAGTTTGGGGTCACCCAAACAATTTTGTGTTTTCCATGAAGTCACACTTATTCACCACAATACGTTGTGAAATGAATAGAAAATAGAGTCAAGACATTGACAAGGTTAGAAATAATTTGTATTTGAAATAAGATTTTTTTTACATCAAACTTTGCGTTTGTCAAAGAATCCTCCATTTGCAGCAATTACAGCATTGCACACCTTTGGCATTCTAGCTGTTAATTTGTTGAGGTAATCTGGAGAAATTGCACCCTACGCTTGCAGAAGCAGCTCCCACAAGTTGGATTGGTTGGATGGGCACTTCTTGCGTACCATACGGTCAAGCTGCTCCCACAACAGCTCAATGGGGTTCAGATCTAGTGACTGCGCTGGCCACTCCATTACCGATAGAATACCAGCTGCCTGCTTCTGCTCTAAATAGTTCTTGCACAATTTGGAGGTGTGTTTAGGGTCATTGTCCTGTTGTAGGATGAAATTGTCTCCATTCAAGCACTGTCCACTGGGTATGGCGTGGCGTTGCAAAATGGA
Organism: Fundulus heteroclitus; assembly: GCF_011125445.2. NCBI lineage: Eukaryota > Metazoa > Chordata > Actinopteri > Cyprinodontiformes > Fundulidae > Fundulus > Fundulus heteroclitus. The sequence goes on along the minus strand of NW_023396531.1, from coordinate 626,776 downwards.
GTGATAGCCTTCCTTATTCAGAATCCCTTTTACCCTGTACAAATCTCCCACCTTACCAGCACCAAAGCAACCCCAGACCATCACATTACCTCCGCCATTGCTTAACAGATGACGTCAGGCATTCTTCCAGCATCTTTTTATTTGTTCTGCGTCTCACAAGCGTTCTTCTTGGTGATCCAAACACCTCAAACTTGGACTCATCTGTCCCACTTCTTTTTCTACTCTGGTTAGAGCCTGTTTGTGCTGTCCTCTGAAGGGAGTAGTACACACCGTTGTAGGAAATCTTCAATTTCTTAGCAATTTCTCACATGGAATAGCCTTCATTTCTAAAAACAAGAATAGACTGTCGAGTTTCAGATGAAAGTTCTCTTTTTCTGGCCATTTTGAGCATTTACAAATGTGATGCTCGAGAAACTCAATCTGCTCAAAGGAAGGTCAGTTTTGTAGCTTCTGTAACGAGCTAAACTGTTTTCAGATGTGTGAACATGATTGCACAATTCAATTCAATTAAATTTTATTTATATAGCGCCAAATCATGAAACATGCCATCTCAAGGCACTTTACAAAGTCAAGTTCAATCATATTATACAGATTGGGTCAGATTATACAGATTGGTCAAAAATTTCCTATATAAGGGAAACCAGTTGATTGCTTCAAAGTTCCGACAAGCAGCATTCACTCCTGGAGAAGCGTAGAGCCACAGGGAGAGTCGTCTGCATTGTACATGGCTTTGCAGCAATCCCTCATATTGAGCAAGCATGAAGCGACAGTGGGAAGAAAAACTCCCCATTAACGGGAAGGAAAACCTCCAGCAGAACTGGGCTCAGTATGAACGGTCATCTGCCTCGACCGACTGGGGGTTACAGAAGACAGAGCAAAGACATAACAAGAGAGACAAAAAAGCACAGAAGCACACATTGATCCAGTAATCTGTTCTACATTAGATGGTAATAGCGCGTGAGCCGTCTTCTCTGGATGATGTCACAGTTAACAGAACGCCAGACCAGGTGTACATTCTATGAAGAGAGAGAGAGAACTGAAAGTTAAAGCAGAAATGACGACACGCAATGCATAATTTAAGAACAGTAGAACTCTATAGAGTGAGAAAATTAGATCCTGATGTCCTCCAGTAGCCTAAGCCTATAGCAGCAAAACTATAAAGGTAGCTCAGAGTAACATAAGCCACTCTAGTTATAAGCTTTGTCAAAAAGGAAAGTTTTAAGATTAGTCTTAAAAGTAGACAGGGTGGCTGCCTCACGGACCAAAACTGGGAGTTGGTTCCACAGGAGAGGAGCCTGATAGCTAAAGGATCTGCCTCCCATTCTACTTTTAGAGACTCTAGGAACCACCAGCAGATCTGCAGTCTGAGAGCGAAGTGCTCTGTTAGGAACATACGGGGTAATCAGAGCTCTGATATATGATGGAGCTTGATTATTAAGGGCTTTATACGTTAGAAGAAGAATTTTAAATTCTATTCTTGATTTAACAGGAAGCCAATGAAGGGAAGCTAAAATTGGAGAGATATGATCCCGCTTGTTGATTTTCATCAGAACTCTTGCTGCAGCATTTTGGATCAGCTGAAGGCTTTGAACTGCATTTTGTGGACTTCCTGGTAGTAAAGAATTACAATAGTCCAGCCTTGAAGTAACAAATGCATGGACCAGTTTTTCAGCATCACTCCTGGACAGAATGTTTCTAATTTTGGCGATATTCCGGAGGTGAAAAAAGGAAACTCTGGAAACCTCTTTAATATGGGATTAAATGACATGTCTTGGTCAAAAATAACACCAAGATTTTTTACTTTATTACCAGAGGCCAAGTTAATGCCACCCAGATTAAGTAAATGGTTAAGAAGTTTATTTTTTGAGGACTCCGGCCGAAAGATTACAACTTCGGTCTTGTCAGAATTTAGATGCAGGAAATTTAAAGTCATTCAGCTTTTGATGTCATCAAGACATGACTGCAGTCGAAGTAATTAGTTGGATTCATCAGGATTTATGGATAAATATAGCTGAGTATCATCAGCATAACAGTGGAAATTAATCCCATGGTGTCTGATCATTTTGCCGATCGGAAGCATATATATATAATAAATAGAATTGGTCCAAGGACTGAACCCTGTGGTACTCCACAGGTGACCCTAGAGTTTGAGGAAGATTTATTATTAACATGAACAAACTGGAATCTGTCCGACAGATAAGATTTAAACCAGCCTAATGCTTTCCCCTTAATCTCTACAGTATGTTAAAGTCTTTGTAGGATAATATTGTGATCAACTGTATCAAATGCAGCACTGAGGTCTAACAGGACAAGTACAGACACAAGTCCATTATCTGAGGCCATGAGAATATCATTAGTGACCTTCACCAGAGCTGTTTCAGTGCTATGATGAGCTCTGAAGCCTGACTGAAACTCCTCAAGTAGGCCATTGCTTTGTAAATGTTCACAAAGTTGATTAGCAACTACTTTCTCAAGAATTTTAGATAAGAAAAGAAGATTAGATATAGGTCTGTAGTTTACTAACTCATCTTAATCAAGAGAAGGTTTCTTAAGTAAAGGTTTAATAACAGCTACTTTAAAAACCTGTGGTACATATACATTTACTAAGGATAGATTAATCACGTCTAACATAGTGCCACTGATCAAAGGGAATATGTCCTTAAACAACTTGGTTGGGATTGGGTCTAACATACAGGTAGAAGGTTTAGATGAAGCTAAAATTTTAGATAGCTCAGAAAGCTCTACTGCTTCTAAACAGTTCAAACACTGCGCAGGTTCTAAAGATTCCTCCAATGCTGCCTCACTTACTGAGGATGAGGTAATCATGTTTTGGAGGATGCCAATTATTTTATTTTTAATGGCATCAATTTTATTTATGAAGAATCCCATAAAATCGTTACTACTAAGAGCTAAGGGAATGGATGGCTCAACAGAGCTGTGGCTCTGGGTAAGTTTGGCAACTGTACTAAAGAGAAATCTAGGATTATTTTTATTCTTTTCAATTAATGATGAAAAATATGCTGCTCTAACTCTGCGAAGGGTCTTGTTATAGAACAATAGACTGTCCCTCCAGATTAAGTAGGATTCCTCTTGGTGTGTAGAGCGCCATTTTCTCTCCAATTTCCTAACATTGTGCTTCAAGGAACGCAGCTCTGAATTAAACCAGGGAGCCAGCTTCCTGTGAATAATCACCTTCTTTTTCAAGTGAGTTACATTGTCTAAAGCAGAACGCAATGAGGAAGTCACATTGTTAGCAAAGGTATCGATTTGTGAATGGGAAGAAACAGCATTGCTGCCATCTACAGGGCATTTCTGCAATACTGAGGATATTAAAAAGGGGACAGACTCTTTAAGTTTTGATACAGCATTATCCGATAAATATCTACTATAATGGAACCCTCTTTTGGGGGTGGAGAACTCAGTTAGATTAAACTCAAATGTTATTAAAAATTATCAGACAGGACAGGGTTGTGAGAGAATACTGTTAATTCTTCACAATCAATGCCATATGTCAGAACAAGGTCTAAAGTATAGAGCCGAGAGTGTGTCGGTTTATGCACATTTTGAGCAAAACCAATTGAATCTAGAATAGTTTTAAAGGTTACACTAAGGTTATCACATTCAGTGTCAACATGGATGTTAAAATCACCCACTATAATAACCTTATCAGTATTTAACACCAAATCAGATAAGAAATCTGACAACTGATCCAAAAACTGAGTGTAAGGGCATGGTGGACGATACAAAACAATAAACAGAAGAGGTTTTATTGCTTTGCAGTTTGGATGAGGGAAACTGAGGGTTAAATGTTCAAAAGAACTGTAATTATTAGTTGGCCTGGAACTAATTAATAAATCAGACTGAAAGATAGTTGCCACTCCTCCTCAACAAAACAAAACAAGGGTTTTCTAATCATCAATTAGCCTTCTGAGCCAATAAGCAAACACATTGTACCATTAGAACACTGGAGTGATAGTTGTTGGAAATGGGCCTCTATACACCTATGTAGATATTGCACCAAAAACCAGACATTTGCAGCTAGAATAGTCATTTACCACATTAGCAATGTATAGAGTGTATTTCTTTAAAGTTAAGACTAGTTTAAAGTTATCTCCATTGAAAAGTACAGTGCTTTTCTCTTCAAAAATAAGGACATTTCAATGTGACCCCAAACTTTTGAACGGTAGTGTATGGTAAGAAAATATATATTGTTACTCAACCCCCTGAACCAATACTTTGTCAAACCATGGTTTCCTTCAATTACAGCTGAAGGCCTTTTGGTATATTTTTGGTATATGTCCCTAGAAACAGGAGTTCTTGCTCACCATCGTCTACAAAAATTGCTCCTGCAACAGTTTGCCCTGACTTTATCTTCATCCATTTTGCTAGCAACTCTGGCCAGCTTCACTGGGAGATATTTTGTGGGGTTTCTGGTGTAGCTGGATCAAGAGCAGATAGGAAGGAGACGATTGCATGAATTTGGTGATTTATTTTAAAGAGTAGTTAAAAAACAAAGAGCAAATATGAAGACCAACTAAAACCACAAGAGGTAACAACTATGTATGTATACAGTAAGACAGGTTCTGACAAGGAATGATTGAATACTTAAATAGATGCCAGGACATGTATTACTGGCATGAAAAGCAGGTGAGTCTAATTCACTGAACTATATCAATAAAGAGAATACAGAATTATATAAACTGAAAACCTAAAATGGGAGAAAAAAAAGAGGGCAACAATTATCCAAGTCCATAGGATCATGTCACACTTTCACCTGAATGCCACAGTGCCAATGTCCCTGCCTGTAATGGGCCAATCCAAACATAACACCACCATATGAAGAATGAAGAACTTATACTGGTCCTGAAAAAAAGAGTGTTTAAAAAACGAAAGGTTTAAACTTGTTTTCAAAAGCATTTCTTAATATCCCGGGAAACCATTTCTCAGCAAATGTAGGATTTTTAAATGCTATACTTTTTATAAAGACATATCTCTGAAATTGCCTTACTGACAGTCATTCCCATGACAACAGTAGTGTATCATGTCCCGAGGACACCTCTCTTCTGGCAGCACCCCACCTTCAAGCCCCTGCAGTGCCATTCCCCATGTGTTTTCTTGTATTTATGCTAAATTGATGGGTCAAACAATGTAACATACAATCTTTTGTGTGTGTGTCTTGGTACTTCAGAAGGGTCATTGTATTGGGGCTCCCCAGAATTTTGTAATGGCACACTTGACAAAACAAAGACAACTCACTTTTTTGGTCCTCTGCCACGTTCAGGAACAAGTTGAGGCTATGGCTGCAAGGATCTGATAACACCTCCTCTGTGCCTTTCTCTCTCTAGGGTGTTGTGGAGGAGGTGCAGGGATGGGAGGGGTATCTCTTCATTCAAGACAGACCAAGCCATTCGAATGCAAAGCCTCAGCTGCCACAAATCCACTGTTCATGCCCCCCCCCCCCCCCCCACTCCCCTCCGCTTCTCCTACCACCACCCCTCTATTATTTGGCCAGCTTTTGCAGCTATTTTTGGATGGGTCGGTTAAGCTGTCCAAGGAACTCCACTGAAGATAAGTCATCAAAACACTGCATTAACTCATGAGTCCATTAACATAAAAATTAAAGAATTATACACAAAGAAAATGGGCAGTGAATAAATTAATGAATAAATTAGTAAATTCATTCATCTCATCAGTGTAAGCTGAGAACTGTTTTCACTACCCATTGCTGAACAAAAATAATGCTCTAAATGAGCATCCTTTTTAAAGTAGTGAGTTGAGACAAAACCTTAAGAGAAAAGTACATATTTTCTTTTCATTTCAGAGTCTGGACTCGAAAATAAAAATGACAAAAAAAGTTTTTGTTAAAGATTTGTGTAGCCGTGTGGGAACCCTCAGGAACTGGTACGGGAAGCTATAAAAGGAAGAGAGCCAGGTTAGTGGCTGACGACTCCACAACAGAATAAATGATGTAGTGAAAAAGCCACTAACCTTGTCTTGGATCTGAGATGTAGCACAGTATCCACGAGAGCTTCTGTGGAGGACTTGATGAATACTCAAGGCAGTGGTTGGCTCCCTTATTACAAACACATCATATAATCACATTCTATTAATCAATTTAGTTTTCTTAAATATTTTTATTTCCTAGACTTTTTCTCAATGTATCCATCAGATTAAATTTCTTTCATATTCTCAAATTCTCTCTGTATGAATCTCTTTTCTTTCTCATATTTTTAACAAAGCGTTTGACATATTCAATTGTTTCCGCTTCACCACAATTGCTGCATTTCCCTGTATTATGTTTTTGTACCCTGAATAACGTAGAATGAAGTCCTGTGTGTCCAAATCTTAATCTTGTAATTAATCTTTCCTATTTTCTGCTCCTTCTTCCATTTCTTATTTCCCTTTTCTTTTTGATTCTATAAAACCATCTTCCTTTATTTTCTTCATCCCACCTTTTTTGCTGCTCCTATGATTTTTTATTTAATGTTATTTCTTACCTCTGACTTACTAATTGTAAAGCTAACCCGATGACACCAGAACTCAGGAGGAGGCAGGCTTAAAACACACACACACACACACACACACACACACACACACACACACACACACACACACACACACACACACACACACACACACACACACACACACACACACACACACACACACACACAGGTGAAGCCGAGAGCCAGTTATCAGGCAGAAACAGGTGCATGCAATCAGAAGAACTTGCTGGAACAAACCAGAGTGCAGAGTGTATTTATATATTTTACTATATGGTGAAGACTTGCTGAAGTCACTCTTTTGGTTTTTTGATAAGGACCCATTACAATCATCTTTCCATTTTGGAAGTTCATTATAGGTGAACTGTGATGCTTCCTTTAAACATTAAGATCGGACTATGGGGTATACCAAAAAGGGCCATCACATTTTTTACACAAAATCATTCTGAGATAAGATTTCACCTCCTAAGTTTTGCCTATTTTGAACTCATTTAAAATACACAGCTTTTGTTTTAACCAAATAAACCGTAGCTGTCCGTGCCCCCGAACTCAATTTTTACCTTCACACTTTATACACATGAAAGTGGCTGTCAGCAGAGGCACAGTGGTAAAGCCATACATCTTTGATCCTGAGTCAGATCAAGAGGCAGAAGCATAGGTCGCAAACCTGGAAGCCGGCACCCGCTATTCTGTCTGAGTACTACATCGATAAAGTTGTTTTGCTTTCACAGCTTTTTTACAAGATGCCTCGTCGTTGTGTCGCTATGTACTGTTCCCATAAAGGTGGAAGATTGCATGAGTGGCCAAAAGACACACTTAAGCCCCGTTTACACTACACTTTTTTAACCGAGCCGAGACCAGTCTGAGCTTGGATCAGTTAACCAAGCCGAGACAACCGTTTACACACCACACTATCCCGGTTCCTTTGTTGCTCCTCGCCTCCTAGTGACGATCTGCGGTACTGCTGCTCTCTGGGATTGAAGGCGGGACTGAGCAAATCAAAATGGCGGCGCCCGTAACATTCAGGATGTTATGGTTAGACAGAGTTGTTTTTTACCTTTTTTTGGTTAGACAGAGTCGGCTTTTGGGACGTGGATAAGACAAACGAACGTCTAATAAGGATTTACAGACGCAGGAAACAACAACAGACGCTGAGGTTCATAAGCAGAGTCATCACTGGAAACCGTGTGGCATGGTAAGGAAGCTAGTATTATTATGAATGTCTGAAATTTGTCTGAATGGAGTGTGAATCGGGACGTGCAGCCAGGCACGCCGGAAAAACCGCGGACAGTCTGACTGTAAGGGGATGACGCGGTCTGCTTATGCGCTCTTCGTTGTCAGATAACCGGGATAAAAAAAAAACAGTCCGAGACCTGCTCAGGAACTGGTCTGCAGTTAGCGCGGTCCGGTTATGTCTAGCGCGGTCCAGTTCAGTCTGCTGACCGTTTACACAAAAGAGTTATCTCAGTTACCGAGCTCGGACTGGTCTCGGCTCAGTTAAAAAAAGTGTAGTGTAAACGGGCCTTTAGAGCCCATTTGTGGCTCGTCATTTTAAAGACGACTGCCTCGTTGCTCCGGGGGAGGGGGTCTTTGGCTCTTCACAACCGTTATTCTTCTTTAGATTTTAACGGCAGCTTGCATCCATTATTGTTGCACTACTGCCATCTATTGGATCCTAATATCTATTGCTCAAATTCTCTGATCCCAGTATTGTTTTTAAACCTAAAAATCTTCTTTTTACCCTAAATATTTAGCTTATAAACCACATTCTCAGATTTAAATTCCTATTAAAACCCAATTCTGTTTTTAATCTTTGATTTACATATCTTCTACAATTAATAAAAACATGTTCTATTGTTTCTACATCATGACACCAACTACAAAAACCAGTAAGATGTTTCCCCATTTTACAAAGAGTTCAATAAAAAAAAAAATGTAACCGGTTCTTATTCTATTTATAAATATTTCCTCCCTCCTGTTTATTCCTCTAATCCTAACTACATCAACTGTATTTTGTATCCTATATAAGTGCCTTCCATTTATTTCATTATCCCACCTACTTTTCCATATCTTCTTGCTTTCTCTCCAAACTATACTTTTACCTTCAGATTTAGATAACTTTATTGGCATATCAATATATTCTTTTTTAATTGCCTCCTTAGCCAACCTATCTGCTCTTTCATTACCCAAAATACCTACATGAGCAGGAGTCCAAAATAATATTACATTTTTATTTTGTTCACATATTCTATGATGAACAGCCATAACCTAATATATTTTGATGATTATTTGTACATCCCTTTTGAATACTCAATGCAGATAATCACTACAAATTCATATTTTATTTATATTAGTATCCTCCACCCATTCTCAAGCTAATATAGCACATAATTCTACTGCATATATACTGAGATATTTAAATGTTCTTTTTGAAATAATCTTTGTCAGGAATCACCTCTGCTATACTAGTTGCTTCACTCTGTGTCTTTTTATTTTCATGTATCTATGTCTACATGCGTTGTCTTTTACTTTCCTGTATCTTTTTATTCACTTGTGTGTAAATGCACCCCAGCAATAAAAAAAAAAATGTTATGAGAAATTTTACTCACTGCTGCTTGTTGTTTCAGACTATGTAAACCACTGTTCCGAGATGCTGCTAGCAGAGCTGGAGAAAATAAAAACTAAGCAGGTTGATGCAGCATAAGAGCCTCGATCACTGACAAGTTCATTTGTGAAACCAACAAAAGATGATGCCATCAATCTCTCATTCCGTCGATTTTCAAAAAGACCATGAAATCATTTTATTAGTAATTGCTTATATTATATAATAACCACAACAATTTTGTTTACATGCATGTTTTAGATATTCTTTCAGCTTGGGAATTTTTTTAACTGCCAACAGGTGAAGTCATCTTCGTGTCCTGGGGTGGGAAGTGGGCTCTTATACAGCTGACTGCACAGGAGGGTATCACAGCCCTGGTATCTTTGCCTAAATAAAGTCCCAACACCAGCTCACAAATTGTCTATAGGCTATATGCCTATGCTGTTGCTTGTATTGGGACCAAGCAACCTGCAATGTCCAAGCATTTAGACACACTGCTTCCATGCCAGGATGGTCTGTGATACAGCCAGGGATTTCTCCATCCAGATCCTCTCTGGCTTCTTCCATCTTAGCAACAACCAAGTCGATTTCCTGGCAACAGATGCACTCTCTTGCAGAATCCATTATTGGCAGTGAGAACAGGAACACCTAAAAAATAAGATTGATTAATTGTATATTTGTATATGAATTACACACCATAACTGATTTGCTAAATTCACTATTAATGCACTTATGGTAAGTTGGAAATGGATTTACATTAAGGAAATCTTTAGGCCTCAATATTACTCAGTGTATATTTTTGATATATTATTATTTTTGACTTTTGTTATGCTAGTATGTAGGTAGGCTAAATATATGTACCGATACTGTTTATAAATTGTCGTCAAGTGATTCTTTATAATAACAAGCACCTCATCATTGGGCCTAACTAGGCCATGGCATAAATTCATTTTTAGTTGTGAATAAATGCTCATTAATTTTAGTGATACATTTTGTCCTCATCTCTTCATTTAAGATAAGATAGACTTTGTTGATCTCACAGTGGAGAAAATCGGTTGTCACGTCGGCTCAATAAAAGTGACAAAAGTTGGAAAATGACTGATTATCTTGGCGTTTAAAATAACACAAAACGGCTCAAGAAGACCTCGTTTATTTATTTTTATTTTATAATTTTGTAAACAGCTGCCGATTAAACTGAATGTTACAACCTTGACATAATTATATTCGTTGTTTTACCGAAAAATCAATTATACGCGCCGTGAAAACGGCTGCAATGAGCGCTCCCAACAAGGGGGGGGTGGGGCAGATTTTCACAGGGGAACTGAATTTCGCACAACACCGGCATTTTAGCCATTAAATATCTATGATGCCTAAAAGAAAATGATATCAACATACGAAAAAATATTTGAACTGCATTGTTTTGTTATGAGTGGAAAAAAATATCATTAAGCTAATTTTCAGAAGTTAAATATGTTTTACTTTTGGCTGTCAATGCAGATTCCTAAGGTGTTTCTATTTTGGTCATGTTCACGCGAGATCGCGTTGTTGAAAAATGTCCTATGACTTGACCCGTAGTTAGGAAGTAAGCGCTCAACTCACGTATTTCGGCGATTTGTTTTAGATTCATGCATATTCTATCGCATCTCTCAACATCTTGTGTCTGGCATAGCATCGTCGGTATGTATACTTGGTTTTTGAGATTGTGTGGAGATATTTATTATTTTTTCGAAGTCATTTTTATGTTTGAAGAGCCTTTATCCATGTGTGGTCGAGGTTGAATAGCATGGCGCTGATTCGTCTTGCTGTTTGTATGTTGCAGTTTCACCTTTTCTCTAACTCCAATAAACCTGTGGAACGAACTAGAACGAATCTTCAGAGTCTTGGTGTGGGGAAAAAGTTTAGCTGGCCGTCAGGATATTAATAGACATATCGAGGACGGCACAGTGAAACGACGGCTATCAAGCAAACAAGATAAATCGGAGCGAGTTGGAAGCTAGCCGACATGTCGTCGCCACGTTCAACGGACCATTCTCTACGGCCAAGCGCTACTGGAGCAGCGCGCGCCACGGAGCTACAAGCTACAGGGGAGAGTTCGCATAGAAGTACGGCAACAAAGGAGATCCCACACAGCGCATCGTTAAGGACACGCTCAGAGGTATGCTGTTCAGTGAGATCCAGCTCATCTTCAGCTGAGTCTGCAGCAGTCAGAGCTAGGGCTAGAGCCGAAGCAGCAAAGGCACGCCTATGCTTTGCTGAAGAGGAAGCTAATCTGAGGCTACAACAAGCTAAGTTGGAAGTGTCTATACAAATGCTAAAACATAAAAAAGAGGCTGCAGCAGCCGTTGCCGAAGCAGAGACACTTGAAGCTGCTGCTGATGCAAAAAGTGAGAGACATAGTTGTGACCTGAACATAGACTCTGTTCCTTTAGAAGCCTCACAACGCACAAAGCAGTATGTGCTTGATCAACTAAAAGAAAGGGATTCAGAATTTGAGTCATGTAAAAGTGGTGACATACAAGCAAAGACAGGGCCGGTTCCTAATCATAACGTGTCACCTCCTCCATTAAAGCCTGAAGTCAGTCCCAGTGCTTCTCCTACACACCACTTCAGACCACAAAACCACCTCACCCAGCCTCCTCCTGCACGCCATGCCATACTGCCAGACTTCCATGATGGCAGCTCACACATAAATGACTTTGTCAGGTATCTAGCCCGCCGTGAGCTTGTAGCTACAGGCTTGCTTCAATTCAATGACAAACCCCAAAACTACAGAGCATGGAGGCGTTCCTTTTTGACTACCATCAGCGGCTTAAACCTGACACCGAGTGAGGAGATGGATCTTCTGCTAAAGTGGCTCGGGAAGGAGTCAGCAGAGCATATTGAGCAGATAAGAGCAATACACATCAACCGGCCAGAAGCAGGACTGGCCATGGCATGGGAAAGGCTCGAGCTAACATATGGCTCAGCTGAAGCAATAGAAAATGCTCTGTTCAAACGCATTGACAGTTTTCCAAAAATAATAAACCGAGATGGACCTAAGCTGACAAAGCTGGGTGATCTACTGATGGAACTGCAGGCCGCCAAGGCTGAAGGAGACTTACCAGGCCTGGCTTTCCTTGATACGGCGAGAGGCGTCAACCCAATTGTACAGAAACTCCCGTCTCGTCTCCAGGACAAGTGGGTGATAGCTGGTGCAGCCTACAAGGGTCAAAACAAGGTAAACTATCCTCCCTTTGGTTTCTTTGTCGATTTTGTCAGCCAGCAGGCTCGCATTGCAAATGATCCAAGCTTCAGCCTCATCGGCAATCCAGACACGGCCCCCAGGACAAAGAAGACAGCATGGAAGCCGAACAGACAGCGGGAAGTCTCCGTCCACAAGACAGAGGTGTCACCCAGAGCCACGTCTGACACGGGTGAGCCTCCAACAAAATCCGACGACAGCGACAAACTGTGTCTGTTGCATAAAAAGCCCCATCCTCTCCGTAAGTGTTGAGCATTCAGGGAGAAGACCATTGATGAGCGCAAAACACTCCTCAAAGAAAACAATGTGTGCTTTAAATGTCTTTCTTCCTCGTCTCACATAGCAAAGAACTGCAGACTCAATGTCCAGTGTTTGGAATGTAAGAGCGATAGGCACAACACAGCGCTTCACCCCGGGCCCGCACCCTGGCAGCAGGAGGCTGGCCCTGCTTCTGAGCACGGCGGGGAGGAAGATGCAGCTTCATCGCAGTCTCAGATCACCAACAAATGCACGAAAGTCTGCGGAGGCGAACTCACAGACCGCTCCTGCTCACAAATATGCCTCATCAAAGTGTTCCCAACTGGCCACAGAGAAAAAGCTGTAAAATTGTATGCGATCATGGACGAGCAGAGCAACAGGTCGCTGGTTCGCTCACAGTTCTTCGACATGTCCAACGACCAAAGTCCAAGCGCACCGTACACACTGAGAACATGTGCTGGAGTGAAGCAATCAGCAGGTAGGAGGGCCAGTGGCTATGAAGTGGAGTCTCTGGATGGAACTGTTCGTGTCCCGTTGCCAAGCCTCATAGAATGTAACGACATACCGAACAACAGAGAAGAAATTCCAACCCCTGAAGTAGCTCTTCATCATGATCATCTAAGGTCAGTAGCACACCTCATCCCAGACATTGACCCGCAAGCTCCTATTATGCTTCTCTTAGGACGGGACATTATCAGAGTGCATAAAGTCCGCAAACAGGTGAATGGCCCTCACAACCTGCCTTACGCACAGAAGTTAGACCTGGGGTGGGTCATTGTTGGAAATGTGTGCCTAGGTAATGTTCACAAGCCACTGACAATTAGCACATTCCACACAAACACCACAGAGCTGCGGCGGCCCACTCTCTTTGATACGTGCCCCAACGTGTTCCACGTGAAGGAGAGGTTCAGCGACACCCAGGCCACCAGCGAACCTCCAGCGTATCCTGAGGACCAGCCTACCTGTGAAACCAACCACCTTGGATGCACGGTGTTCAAGCGGACCAGGAATGACAACCAGGTAGCTCCCTCCATTCAAGATTCATTGTTCATGGAGATAATGGATGGAGGTCTGCAAAAAGACTCAAACAACAGTTGGGTGGCACCATTACCTTTCAAGAGCCCACGCCCACGGCTCCCTGACAACAGGCCACAGGCGCTGAGGCGTCTCATGTCTCTCAAGCGTAACTTTGAGAAAAAGCCTGGGATGAGAGACCACTTTCTTGCCTTCATGGACAACATGTTTCGGAACGGTCATGCAGAGTTAGCCCCCCCGCTCAGCCCGGGTGAAGAAAAGTGGTACTTACCAACGTTTGGGGTGTATCATCCAAAGAAACCTAAAAAAATCTGTGTTGTGTTCGATTCCAGTGCCCAATACGACGGCATATCACTCAACAACGTGCTGTTAACGGGACCTGACCTGAATAACACACTTCAGGGAGTGCTGATCCGGTTCAGAAGAGAGGCCATCGCCATCACAGCCGACATAGAGCAGATGTTCTATTGCTTCCGGGTAAGAGAAAAAGACCGTAATTTGTTGCGTTTTCTCTGGTTCCAGAACAACAACCTCTCCAAAGCCATCGTGGATTACCGCATGAACGTCCACGTTTTCGGCAACAGCCCTTCACCTGCAGTGGCTATTCACGGTCTACACAAGTCGGTCCAAGGCAACGAGTTCCATGTCGACCCAGATGTGCAGCACTTCGTGTTGCACGACTTCTATGTCGATGATGGACTGAAGTCCCTACCCACGGTTCAAGCTGCTATCAGCCTGCTAAAAAGGACACAGGATGTGCTCTCCAAGTCAAATCTGAGACTTCACAAGTTTGCAGCGAACAACAACGAGGTCATGGACGCCTTTCCATCCAGTGACCACGCGAGTGACCTCAAAGACCTTGACCTCGACGCAGACGAGCTGCCATTGCAGCGCAGCCTCGGGCTTGACTGGAATCTCAAGACAGACTGTTTCCTTTTTAATGTCTCCAGCGCAGCCAAGCCCTACACCCGGCGCGGTGTTTTGTCTACAATCAATAGCCTCTACGACCCACTTGGATTCGTCGCTCCCGTCACGGTCCAAGGCAAGGCTATCCTGCGAGAGCTCACAGCGGAGAACGGTGACTGGGACGCGCCCTTACCTTCAGCCATGGAAGATGCCTGGACGTCATGGAGAGCCTCTCTGTCCGAGCTCGCTGAGCTTCCCATCCCAAGGCGCTACACAGAAGCTTCACCATCAGCAGCGGTAAGAAGAGAACTGTGTGTGTTTTGTGATGCGTCAGTCAAGGCTATCGGTGCTGTGTGCTACCTGAAAGTGGCAGACAGTAATGGCAACAACCAGGTTGGATTTGTAATGGGCAAAGCCAAGCTGGCCCCCCGTCCTGAACACACAGTGCCAAGACTCGAACTCTGTGCAGCAGTGCTTGCTGTCGAGTTAGCAGACCTGGTCTCTGCAGAACTAGATCTACAGCTTGATGATGTAACCTACTACTCGGACAGTAAAGTAGTCCTGGGCTATATTTGCAATGAGACCAGGCGCTTTTATGTCTATGTCAGCAACCGGGTGTTACGCATTCGAAGATCCAGCCGACCAGACCAGTGGCGCTATGTACCAACAGACCTGAACCCTGCGGATCATGCAACACGTTCCATCCCTGCTGGCCAACTGAAACACACCAATTGGTTGAGTGGGCCCAAATTTCTCTCCAAGCCGGAGCCCAGCATTTCTGACAGCACTTATGACCTTGTTGACCCGAGCACAGACCCAGACATCCGCCCTCTGGTGTCTGCCTTAAGCACTACAGCCCCAAACAAACAACTGGATTCACAACGCTTTGCCAAGTTCTCTACCTGGAAGTCATTAACTCGTGCAGTCACTCGCCTCGTTCACATAGCCTGTCATTTCAAGACAGCTCACAGAGAGAACGGAGCATGCAAGGGCTGGCATTACTGCAAAGCTGAAACAGTTGAGGAATCAGAGAAAGCATCGGCTGTGATCATCCAAGCAGTTCAACAGGAAGTTTATAGCCAGGAGATAAAGTGCATTCAAAAACAGGAAAAGATGCCAAAATCAAGCCCTCTTAGAAATCTGGACCCGTTCATTGACACACACGGGCTTCTCAGAGTTGGAGGCCGCCTTCGTCATTCAAATCTCGATCAGAGCGAAAAGACTCCCCTGATTATAACCGGCCAACACCACATCGCCACCTTGCTCATTAGACACCACCACGAGCAAATCCATCATCAAGGCCGTCACTTCACAGAGGGGGCGGTCCGTTCAGCTGACCTTTGGATAGTTGGAGGGAAGAAAAGAGTAAGCAGCATCATCCACCAATGCATGACGTGCAGAAGGCTCAGAGCTCCACTCAGCATCCAGAAGATGGCAAACCTGCCCGCCGATCGTCTTTCGACAGACCCGCCGTTCTCCAGCGTGGGTCTTGATGTGTTCGGTCCATGGAACGTCTCCTCACGCCGGACCAGAGGCGGCTTCGCTCAAAGTAAAAGGTGGGCAGTGATCTTTACGTGCATGAGCATAAGAGCTGTGCACATTGAAGTCATAGAGTCCCTCGACACCTCTAGCTTCATCAATGCGCTACGGCGCTTCCTTTCAGTACGTGGGCCGGTCAAACATATTCGTTCTGACCGCGGTACCAACTTTATTGGCGCCTGTAAGGAACTGAAGATGACCTCGAACATTGACAGCATTGCCGTAAAGACCTATCTCTCAGACAAGGGCTGCACCTGGTCTTTTAATCCTCCACATGCATCCCATTGGGGTGGATCGTGGGAGAGAATGATAGGGCTGGCGAGGAGGATTCTGGATGCAATGTTCCTCCGGCTGAAAGACAAGCTCACCCATGAAGTGCTGGTGACCTTTATGGCAGAAGTCGCAGCGATCATCAACGCCAGGCCACTTGTTCCAGTGACAATGGACCCAGATGACTCGTTCATACTCACGCCTGCTGCTCTTCTCACACAAAAGGCAAACTTCGTGCCTGCTCCTGCTGGTGAGTTTGGAGTTGCAGACCTCTACAAATCCCAGTGGCGGCAGGTTCAGCACCTGTCTAACACCTTCTGGGACCGCTGGAGGAAACAATTCCTCCCAACACTGCAGGCCCGCAAGAGATGGCAGTCCGCTCAGCCAAACATTCAGCCTGGAAGCGTTGTTCTCCTTAAGAACAGCCAAGCACCTAGGAATGAATGGCCTCTTGGACTGATTACACAGGCCTTCCCTAGCAAAGATGGAAAAGTGCGCCAGGTTGAGGTGAAGATCATCAAGCCAGGTGGGACTAGCCTCTTTCTCAGGTCAGTCAATGAAATAGTTCTACTTCTACCTCCAGAGGCACAGTAAATGGACTGTGGATGGTCTGTGGGTGACGTGTGACCACGTCAGGCGGGGAGTGTTTTGTTATGAGTGGAAAAAATATCATTAAGCTAATTTTCAGAAGTTAAATATGTTTTACTTTTGGCTGTCAATGCAGATTCCTAAGGTGTTTCTATTTTGGTCATGTTCACGCGAGATCGCGTTGTTGAAAAATGTCCTATGACTTGACCCGTAGTTAGGAAGTAAGCGCTCAACTCACGTATTTCGGCGATTTGTTTTAGATTCATGCATATCCTATCGCATCTCTCAACATCTTGTGTCTGGCATAGCATCGTCGGTATGTATACTTGGTTTTTGAGATTGTGTGGAGATATTTATTATTTTTTCGAAGTCATTTTTATGTTTGAAGAGCCTTTATCCATGTGTGGTCGAGGTTGAATAGCATGGCGCTGATTCGTCTTGCTGTTTGTATGTTGCAGTTTCACCTTTTCTCTAACTCCAATAAACCTGTGGAACGAACTAGAACGAATCTTCAGAGTCTTGGTGTGGGGAAAAAGTTTAGCTGGCCGTCAGGATATTAATAGACATATCGAGGACGGCACATGCATAGTTAAAAGAAAAAAACGTGTCCTACCATTCATCTAATCTCCCAACGTGCAATCTCCACTCCTTGTCCGATTTGGAAGGCTGTTGTTCGTCCGCTGCCTTCTCTTCATCTGAAATGTCTGGGTCGAACATGTGAGGCTCCAGACACACATATTCTTCAGCATGTAGTGCTGTAATCCGCCATGTTGAGATGAACGTTCACGTTCTGACGTCACAATTTCCGGGTTGGAGGGCGCTTGAAAAGTGATCAGAATCTTTTCTGATTTTCTCTTAAATGTAAAAATTTTTTTTCGAGATTTTATATATATATATATATATATATATATATATATATATATATATATATATATATATATATATATATATATATATATATATATATATATATACATATTATAGATAGATAGATAGATAGAAGTCAAACTAACTGACACTTCATAACCGGTTTAAACAAAGGTAGACATGGTATTAGGCATATACATATAAATTAATAAAAATGTTACATTTCCATAAAGTCCTAAGTTTTATTGTTCGTTTTTTCACTCTGAGTTTTCACCCCAACAACAATATTTTTGCTTGCTGTTTGTATCCATATTCATACAGTTTAAGCCTGGAAAAAGGTTTTAAATTTCCAGGTAATTCCAGTCTTACACTTTGCTTGCAACTGCAGGAGCTTAATACCTTGAAAGAGACTGTTTAGCAACTGTTTAGTAACTCCAGGTCCCAGTGGCGGCTGGTGAAACATTTTTTGGTGGGGCTGGCCAATAGATTTCCCTGCCTAACCCAGTACATGCATTTAAATTAAATGTCGGAAAATTTCTACGATTCCACAATAAGCATTTATTAATAATAAAAAAAACATTTTTCACAAAGGATTATTTTGGTGTTTTAGTCTTATTAATCCTTTTCACAGACTCATGCCAGAGGGTTTGCATACATTGTACATGTACGTATATTATTACGAAACAAACGTCTACGTCTTGACTTAAATATATATCCTAATTTTTTATTTATCTAATGATTTAAGTAGAACAATGACTAGTGCAAAATTAAGTTGTATTTACCGGAGATGAAGTGTAGACTGCAAATTCGTCGTGGTATGATGGCTCCCACAGTCGATTGCGATTGTCTGCCTGCATCCTTTCATTGAAATTATCCATTTCTTTCTTCTCTGTTCGTCCTTCGGTAAACGAAAGAAACGTACATCCGACGATTTGGAATGCCTCTGTGTGCAACCGGGAGCACAACAAGTCGTAGGCATTGTTGCGCGGATGTAACTCGTGACGTCACGCGTGAAGTGCACCTATCATTGTGCAACTAGGGCTACGACTCCAGGAGCCCCAAACCCATTCATTTTGGCGATGCTGATTGGCCAAATAAAGAATAAATCTTCTCTAGCAACAGTATACGATTGGTTATTTCGCTACACTTGTAGGGCTCCTTGAGTCACAGCCCAACAAGTGTAGAAGAAGAGAAATTATACGTTCTGTTGATGGAAATGCACTGTTAAATGATAGAGTCAATTAGTAGAAGTGCTTCAATAATTCTTAATATATGTAGCCACGCACTATTAAGTAAAAACTGACATTAATAATACTTTTAAAATCTATATATATTTTGACTTTTCCCCTCCACATCTAGGGAGGGCAGCGCCCGAGCGCCCCCTATGTGCCAGCCGCCACTGCCAGGTCCTTCGTTTGGCAACGTTATTCAGCCTTAGTTTGTCAAATACAGAGAAAACTAAATAATAAGCATTAAATTACGGTTTATGGGTTGGGTTTCTGCAATGTTATCAGCATGTTAAAAGCTAATCTTCAGAACCAATGTCTGCTCAAAATGGTGATCTGCACCAAGTAATCTACTTTCAGCAGTTATCACCAGTTATTGCACTGTAAACTGCAGAAAATACGTGCAGAGTTGCTCTCTCTGACTTTACTACCGTCGGCTCCTATGGCGGAGGGATATTTCATCTGGATACAAAGTGTCTAGTGAAGACAGGTCTCTTTAATAACTGCAGTTTCATCACTTATTTTAGACCCCAAATAAGCGATTTCACTTTCACAAAGGTGCCCAAAAAACCCGCAACCCGTGACTCATGAAATTTAAGGCACGGAAAATAGTCTGGCAACAGTCCAGGGTCATACATAGTGATTCACAGGCAGAAGAAACAGAGGCACAACACTAAGGACTTTGTCCAGAATACAGTCCAGGGTCCTGTTTCACAAACACAGAGAGGCAAAGGTAACAGAGGGCTAGGCAGAGTCAGGTACTTGCACAGATCGATGAAGATCAAAATGAGGGAGTCCAACAGGGGCGAAGCAACAGACAGGAATCCTCAAAGACTATCACAGTCACACACAGGCATGCACTCAAGGAACACTGGAAAGTCTACTCACACAAATGGTTTTTGAGAATCTGGCACCTCCACACTGGGGAGGCCAGGTATAAATAGTGCTTTACACAGGTGTGGCAGTGCCAGTAATCAGAGCAATTCCAGATGCAGGTAATTGGGGAACAATTGCTAGAGCACCACAGGGAGCAGGGAGTGATGTAAACATTCAGCTCCAGAGACACAGAAACACAGCAAACCTGTGAACATTACATTAGAGTACATTACAGTACAGTAGAGACCTGAAAGTCAGAGGAAATAAAGCTGTATTAGTGGAAAGGTAAGGTTTTCACTTGCTAGAAGTATGGTTGAGCTGTGTGGTAGCTATGGTAGCAGTGTTCTCCCAAAACCAAAACATAAACCTGAAGCTCCATCATATATCAGAGCTCTGATTACCCGTATGTTCCTAACAGAGCACTTCGCTCTCAGTGTGCAGGCCTACTGGTGGTTCCCAGAGTCTATAAAAGTAGAATGGGAGGCAGATCCTTTAGCTATCAGGCTCTTTTCCTGTGGAACCAAGTCCCAGTTTTGATCCGTGAGGCAGACACCCTGTCTACTTTTAAGAATAATCTTAAAACTTTCCTTTTTGACAAAGCTTATAGTTAGAGTGGCTCATGTTACCATGAGCTACCTCTATGGTTATGCTGCTATAGACTTAGGCTACTGGAGGACATCAGGGCCTATTTTTCTCACTCTACTGAGTTCTACTGTTCTCCAATTTGCATTGCTTGTTGTCACTTTAGCTTTAAACATTTTTAATTTTGTAAATCACCATGCTGGTTCTCCAGTTTGTATATCTATCTACTGTTGAGCTGTCCTCTCATTACACATAAACGGATCAAACCCAAGGAAGAAACACGCTTGGATAAGTTACAGCAAATATAATGAAAATAACATATTACTGGATTTAGTTTTAAATTATTTATGTTAATTTTTATTTATTTACACACACATTTTATCTATGTGTCAGTGGCTTACTGAGGTAGACAAAGTCTGAATATCCTGTGTTGCAATGTGGGGCATGCTTGCAGTTAAGAGGAGGAGGGAAGTGTGGATTGTCTACTGTTTTCATTCCGGTGAGAAAAAGCTAAATGCACATACTTGCATACATGTTGCAGTCGCTGGTATTGGGTCTTGATATTCTGCTGTTTGCCCCTTACCACCGATGAAATGTAGCGAACATATATAGGCTGGTTAGTCATGTTTTGAACGGTTAAGCCCTCCCGCATATTCAACGATGGCATTTCTCAGTATTCATTTAAGGTTTAGGAAATGGAATGAAAAGAAATCCCTACATATCACGATGGCCATATCGAGAGTCACTTCAGAGGGACACTGAAGCAGTGGTGTTTTTTGTTTTTTTTTACCATTATATCTGCTGATGTAATATTCGAGACAGAGCCATTCATGCTTCCGCACTCTATAAAGTTTGTCCGCTAGATGGCAACTCAGACAAGGCTTGAAGACGATCTGGCAGTGAATGGCTGTGAAAGGCAGGTATTCAAAGGTGCAGCAACAGATGGAACTAGTGGAAGTAATCAGGGTAATGGCAGAGTCCAAGGTGAACCTGATTACAGTTAATGCCCAAAAACAAGCAGATGACAAGATAGCATGACACACCGCGCAACACTAAAATGCACTATGGAGGCGGAGTAAAAGACAGGACCAGACTTTGCTCCTTTAGGTGTTAGCTGAAAAAACAGCTCCTCGTGTACAGAGATTGAGAGCAGGATAGAGCGTGTGGTTAATGTTTCCTTAAGAATTTAAGAAAGAAATTACAGAAGGACAATGTCCTAACATTTGTATCTACAAAAGAGAATAATATTGAGCAGTATAATATATTGTTTATGTTTTTTTTGATTGGACAAACTTAATAACTATGGGAAAATTAATTGATAGGCACTGCTAATAAAGTGCCTAGCCATAGTTAGACTGTTTTTTTTCCTCTGTGAAGCTTTGTTAGGTGTAGAAAGAAGGCTTATTAATGGGTTTTGAGCACCTTTTATCTTTGAATGATTCATTAATGATTTTTGATTGATTTAGAGATCAGAAACCTCCCATTACGCTATAGAGTGCTGGCAAGAATCCTGATAAGAACTGATGTTCAGTGTGTGTTGTCCCAATATCCTAATTAAAATGGATTACTACAAATGCTTTTTCATTTTCAAAATGCAGCAGCATTTTTTGACTGATAAATAAAATAAAAAATAACCTACATTTTTGTGTTCTTTTACATGTCTGTTCAATTTGTAAATTAATTAAAATGATGAATTGAATAACATTTAATATTTAATTTTCAAAAGATATCAGCAAAAAGTGAGCAAATCTCATTTTAAAAAGTCAAAATTGAAAATTAAAATGTATTAGCATAAATGCTTTTTAATTTCAAAGTCATAGCTGTATTTTTTTAAAATGATTCCAAACTGGATTATATTTTCTTCTTCAAGACGGCTCATTTTGTTACTTAATTTAAATGATGAATAAAATTGCGTTTAAAATTTCATTTTCAAAAGATGTCTCAGCAAAAAGTGACCAAAATGTCCAATTTGAAAGTGAAAATGACTTATCACCAATGCTGTCTCCTTCACTTCTCATCTTCTTTTACATTTTTAAATTATATTAATATTTGCCTATAATAGTGAAGTAATCAATTCCTTGTACCTGCCAGCTGACCATCTGTTTGTTTTTGTTATTCTAATAAATACAATTACCAGAAGTATTTTGCTTCTGTTTATACTATAGATATCTGATGAGTTTACCTGATGATAAATGAAAAATAAGTTTAGTGTTTTAATCGAACAAAACATCACTGCTGCTTTGAGTTTAGGGACCATTCCACAGCTGCCCAGAGCTGCACACCTGTTGCTCATTAAGATGTACATTTCTTTAGCACTGTTTTTTAATCCGGCCATCTATCACTACACTAGTGCAGAAGAGAAATCAGAGAGCTTTAGTAGCTTAGTAAGAGGTTATGAGGCAAAATAATGCAATACTATATCCAGCTGTCAATGGGCGAGAGGCAGGGATCACCCTGGACAAGTCGGCATTCTATCGCAGCACAATTCAGCCCATTTTCTCTTTATTTTAGTTATATTATGCGGTGCATAATCCTACATTTTGATGATACACAGGGTAAATCCTATGACCAACAGCTTTGTTACATGCAGGATGAGTCCTATAATGGAAATCTTCATTTTTATTTGACCAGGTTGATTTTATGAGGTGAAAAACACATTTTACACAGTTTTGGCACATTTGGCTTAATTGTGTCTAAATCACAGGTGTGTTTGGCACACTGCCCACTAAAAGCTTTGTGGAACAAATTTGTTTCAGCTGATTCAGGCTGGATTTGCTGAAGTTATAATCAAGATGTGGATCTATAAAATCTGAGGCATTTCCTATATTTTCAAAAGGTATTTTGAGGTGTTTTGCAATGTTTATTTTAAAAAGACAATTAGGCAAGACTTAAAATGTTCTATTTTTAAAATCATTTTAAAATGGCGTATAGACATAGTGACATTTGTGGCTCCACTGGAAAAAAAAAAAAAGATTTATTTCCTTACCTTCACACAGATACCAAATGTTTGCATTTACACTTTACGACTGTGGAACTGTACTTGTTTTATATCAGGTATGTAGTTTCAGGTGGATATTACTCCTATACCCTTTTGGACTCAACAGGTTAGATAGAAAACGTTTTAACCAATGTCCGTCTCTCTATATGATTCGATGGCATTTACTTAGTAAAGTTCATTGAGATGGCATGTGTTGTGAATTGGTACAGTATAAATTAAATTAATTGATTTGACTTGAATTAAAGTGGCTCTACTTGGTGATTTGCAGTCCAAGTTTAAAGGTATTTATTTTGTGTTTGACATTTAGTTTCTGTTTGGCAAAAAAATAAATCCCTAGCGGTCAATGCACCACGGCTTCAATAATTTTGGTTGGAGAGAACTAAATATATTGAGCTTGTGGCCATCACATCTAAGTTGTTCACCATTATCAGTAAATCTATGTGATCCCTAGATGTTTGCCAAGGTACATAAGGATTTTTTTCTGAGTTAGTAGCATCAGCAAGTCTTTTACCAAGAGGCTAAATCAGTGCCAGTCCAGAAGCTGCCACTATAACCATTAAGGACCCCCACACCTCTATGATCCACCCTTCCTGAGCTAAACTGGGACAGCTTGGCCCCCCACATAATCCCTATTGACTGCTTCTTGCTTTGTCTGCCAATTCCCAGCATTGGATTTGTCTCACTCAATGATGCGCTCGACTCCACTTCTCTCACATTAATCCATACTGTTATTACTTTTCAATACATTAATTATTACCCTCACCATGCCAAACAGCCCACCTTTTGTTCCAACATTACCCTGACATTGTCACAATTTTTTACACATTTAACAGAAAAAACTAAAAGCCAATGACTGAAGAGCGATTGGCTAAAGGCCAAGTATGACAGTGATGCAGCTACTGCTGTACTTTAGTTGCTGAGAAATCAGCTGTCAGCTGTAGAGTGAGTGTGAAGTACAATGTCTAATACATAGCTGGGGTGTGATAGCATGTCCACATTGTACTCACAATAGTCCCCTTTCCATTGCAGGCCTAAGGATTTAAAGCCCACGCTTTGTTTTGCTAGGGTAAATTAAACTCTGGGGCTTTTAAGTAGCCACCTTTTCATTTGCAGCAGGTCATTAGATAAGTCAAATTACAAATGGGGAACCTGTGCAGATAGCTGCTTTTCACCGTCAGTTGATGGTGGTAATAAGATGGTGGATGGTGGTAATAAGAAGCCCAAGGCCTACAACCAAAGCCTGACTAAAGCCATATCCTTTTGTATTATTATTTTTTTCTTTTTTAAACAGTCAAATCTCTAAAGCCAGTAGTTAGTTGGACATCACCTGTGGAGTATTTTGAGGTAATTGGTTGTGACTTCTTCTTTTATTAAATGAGTTTGTACTTCATTATGCATGATACTTTTGTAACTTAAAATGTTTACCATACTAGCTCAATGCTTTTTCAATCTATACATTTAATTATCTGTCAAGTACATTTGAACAACAATATTACAGTCAAGTATCAAACTAACACAAAGCAAGTGTTTCCAAAAAACATTAACACCGCTTTGATGTGATATGGTCAAATGTCGTCCTGGTAATCAAAAGAAGCTCAAGTCTTTTGGATTTTACTTATTCACTATTGGGTTGTGCAGCAACGTTTCCCAGATAAGTTGCTTTGGTTATAACAGCCTCATTGTGAATAGGTCGGAAAAATGGCACAAAGTCAGTTCTGTAAAACAATACCTTTCCTTTGTTTTATCTGAACCAGTAAATGAACTAAAACTGAAATCAAAGTGATTTTTTTCTCGGTCTGTAAAACCCAAGCTGCCCTTCAGCATCTTGAGCCAAACTAAAAGGAGTAGACTCATTGGTTACGGTGTGTGTGAATAATGTGTTCAGACAACACTTGTTTCAAGGTGTGTGTTCTGGAAACAGGTTCAAGTGCCCTTTAGCTGTTAAATCTTCCGATTACACTGTAAAAGTGCTAGAGGCTCTGCAGGGCTCTGACCAGGTTTACCTGTTTCCAAAAGCTCTGGTGGTGCACAGGCCTCCAGGAGAGGCTGTCCATCTGTCACTGATCCCAGATGAGTCCTGTTAAGCAGCTTTGCAATGGGTGCAACAGTAGGTACTACCAGGAATCTGGCCCAGCTTTCAGTAGTTTGTGTGTCTGTATAACTCCCATCAGATGTGCTCAGCCAATTTCAAATTGTAGTGCTCCAACTGAAGACTTTAACCTTAAGTCTGATGACCATCAATTGGTTTTTACATATTTTTACATGAAAGCATAAGTACTCCTGGAATAATGTTTTACATTTATTTTTGTTACTAAAAACATACTGGCTCACGTTTTTATATAAAAAGGTGCATTTTAGTGTGACAGAAAAAATAATTTAGTTTTACTTTTTAAAATGAAAAAAATATTTGATACTCACCTTGCTTCATTTTTCTTCATTTTATTTTATTTTCTCAATTTTTTACAAAATAGAGATCCTCTAATAATAATAATAGCTTAGCTTTTTGTTAAGTTTAGACCTGTTCATACATAGGACAGGTCCCATACATATATGTCAGGGCATATTTTGTTAGCCATTAATTAATTAATTATTATTTCATAGTTGTTGTAAATATGTCAGTACGAATAACAAGCATGACGCAAGTTTTTTACTTTGCAAATTGCAAGCACTATGATACTCTTTAGATTTTTTTCTTTGACACTAAAAACAATGTTAATAAAGTTATTCTTTGTTTTAAGAATACACACACACACACACACACACACACACACAGATTTCTTCTTCCTATGTGGGTAGGGGGGCGGGACAAAAATAATTAAGAAGCACTGCTAAAGGTAGTTAGAAAAATATTGGATATTTCGATTGTTTGACCAGCCAGTCACCAGGCAGAGATGTTCAAGCTAAGATGTGTCAAATGGTTGTCACCAAGTTCTTTGTGCATCTCTATATTTAAAGGTTTAATCTATCTACATTTAGGATTTATTAGGCCTTTCAGAGATCGACACACAATGCCTCAGGATTTATGCTATCCTATATATCCTCATAGTTTTTCATCACCATTGTATATTTTTTAAATATTGGAAGATGGTATATACTTTCTGGTATGTCTATGCTTTAAAACAGCAAGCAATAAGTCATTTCATTCTGATTATGTTAATATAGTTTAATTCAATCAAGTTTATTTTTATTGAGCCAATTGACAGTATGCGTCTTCTCAAGTCACTTTACAAAGTCAGTTCTATCAAATCTAACAGACAGATTGGATAAAAGGTTTGCTATTTTAGGAAACCCAACAGATTGCATTGAGTGTTGTGCTATTACGCACTGTTAAGTTATTTAATGTTTAATAAATAAATCCCAGTCTGTTAGGTATTGTCTGATGAATATCAGCCCAAACAGCTGATTTCAGGACAATAGTTGAAAGGGTGATTCAAGCACTGGCGTTCTTTTAACAGCAAACTGTGCACATATATAGAATAAATGACACTATATTTCAATCAACAAATCATCTCTACTAAGCTAATGAAACTTAACTAAAACTAATAAGCAAAATTAAGGAAAAAAGAAGCAAAGTAACTATGTACACACAAAAAGACAAATACAATAGTTGAAAACCATCGTCAGAATGATTCAGTGACTCGTGGTTAGAGAACTAACAAAGAACTAAGAACTAACACTAAGTTCATCTTAAAGAATGTGGAGTGAAATCAAATTAGCTTGACTAATTTAGAACAAAATTTGTTATGTTTCAACACTTTCACATTCCAAATACTGAGTTAAACATTATTCGAGAAAATAACGTTTTAAAGAATGATTTGCTCAGGTAAAATGAATGCCTTTAGGACACTTGATTTTATTAATGCAATTATTCCTCCGGGATTCGGGGGCACTGTAGCAATCGGTTGCTTGATGGGTTAATCATAAACATAGCTCTCAACTCTCACGCATTGACCGTGTGACACACGCATTTCACTAACTTCACACGCTCACACGCAACACATGGCATTTCACACGCAAACATGGCATTTCTCACGCATAAAAATCACAAAGCCCATCTGGGCTGCGGACCACAAAACTCCGCCTTCTGCTAAGCTGTTTCGGCTTCTTTCACAACTTGTGGCCATCAGTAATTCCTGCTGCAGTTCGTGTCAACAGAGCAGCAGGAAGAGTAATCAGTGTTATGAATAATTTTAGTCTTAACCAGTGGTGAAAGTGAGCCGGTGTTATGCTCAAAAGTGCATGCCTGCCGAGATATGCATCCCCTGTCGCGGGAGCGCGCCTCGCTCTGTACAAATGAATATTGACGGAAAACAAATTAAAATACAACCAACGGAGCGACTTGTTCTTATATTCATTATATAAAAACGTTTAAATGTACTTCTAGTGTGAAAAAAAACTGTGTGTATTTGGCAGATTCGTTTACAAAAGTACGGGTGTTATGAACAACATTAAATCCAAAGTTTTTATTCTAGGTACGGCTGATTTATTTGTTGTGGTCTCTTGTTATTCACACACAACAATAAACCGTGAGAGCCGACGTGAGTTTTGAAACTGTAAAGCTTTTTCTTAAGCGGAAGATCAAACGTGCAGACACAGCGTTGATAGACCAGTGTGACGCATTCGTGAGCGTCAGAAAGCTATGGTGCATTCAGGAGCATGGGACATTTCACACTTACAAGGAAAGAGGCATAAAACGGAATAGAACTTAACTCATACAATAATCTATTTATCCAGAAACAGTGTGGGCTTTCTTACAATACTGAATGCTCTATAATTGTATTTCTGTTATGTTTTGATTATGCACATCTGCTAGCTTTTTATTCTGAAAAATCTATAATATTACAGCAGCAAATTATCAAAGTTTTTCAAAAGCCTGTTTAAAAGCTCCAAATGGGGCTTCAGATCATAGAGCGACAATTGCGCTGTCATTGTTTTACAGGGCAGAATTTGCATTTGCTGACTCTTGTCCTTTAATTACAGATGGATATACGGGAATACAGTCATACAAGTGTCAACTCTTCTGAGATAGCAGGGGATGCGTTTTTTGGCAATGGGGCTGCCAAAAAACGCATCCCCCTATGTTTTTAGTCTAAAAATTGTCCCACACACCTGAAATTCAAACTAGTAGTTCAGAACACATGTGTAAACACGTAGAAAATGTTATATCAACTACAAGTGTATATTTCTATGAAATAGCAGGGGATGCGTTTTTTGGCAAAGGGCTGGTTATAAACTGTAACAGTCTAGAAGTGCATTGAGCTGAAAAGAGGGAGACATCAGCAGCTGGATCGTGCATAAAGACACAGCGGGAACCTCTGTGTGCTTCAGTGTTGCTGCTGAGGGGAAAATGTTGACCATAAAGACTTGATGAAACTCAGCCTGATTCACCAATCAGATTATAGATCTACAATGATAAACAAACCCATAGATGAATATGTAACAGTGTAATAATTCGGTCAATAACTTAAAACTACTTAATTTTATTCAGTATTATTTGAACAATTGTGTGTTTTTTATGTTTTAATCCATTAACTGAACAATAAGGTATTAATACGTCTCTTTCTCTTTTTAACAAAAGTAATACATGTCTACTTCAATGTCTGGTGGGATAAAAATAAGATGGAGTTGAGACTCCACCGGCTCTTCCAGGGTCCGGTTAGCCCCGCCCCAAACAAGCCCCACCCCCAAAAAGTTATACAAAACACCATTACATTGACATTAATGTTCCATATTAATGAGGTAATAACACTTATAGCATTGTCGAACACTGCCATAGTGAAACGAAAACAAGCATTATGTTTAAAACAAACCATAGTTGCGCTGACTTGGTGGTAGCACTCATAGACATAATATAAGAGTAGACGCGTCGTTGGGCGGGTTCTGCCTATGCTGCGATGCGTCAGAGCGTCCGCCATCTTAAATATGGCAAATCTGCAGTTACTCAGTCACATAAACAGTATCAGAGGGACTTTAATCTCTGAATATACTTTGTATTCGTAGTATTTATTTTTTGTAATATTACAAGTTTATTTTCGTATCCCTTTAGCTTCATTCTCCTGAATTTATTCTCCTAAAGAATAAAAATAATTAAAATAATCTAACCTGGCCCTATTACTCCAGGAGTGAAATAATTCTGCAAACTGTGATTTTTCTGGAAATGTTCCCCCTTAATTCTCATAATATGATGTTTTTATCATAACATTGTCACTTTTGTGTTAGTTTATTTTTACTTTAGGACTTTTTTTTCTCATATTATTAATTTTACCTCTTTAATACTCACCCAAAAAGTCTGTTCCTAAAGGTTCACATGTGACACGGTTTTATGAAATAATGAAGACTACAATGTTTAGATTTAACAAATTGATCCTTATATTCATAACACATAAACACACACACACACATATATATATATATATATATATATATATATATATATATATATATATGTATGTGTGTGTGTGTGTGTGTGTTTTTATTGCAGCACAGGAATGAGGCATCTTCTCTGATCCACGTTCACAATAACAGAACTCAACTTTTTTCTGCCACATACAATATGGCGGTGACGATGACGTGCGAACCTGCGCCCTATGACGCGTCTACGTATATATATATATATGTCTGTGGTAGCACTAATGTTATCTGGGAAGCTAATAGCGCTATGCTAGCGGACATTCGGCACTCATTTTGTGACGATCTCAGCACTGGCTCTGATCTTTTCCTCTGGTCAGCAGACCTGCACATTCTCCATACTGCCTGCAAATTGGTCCTCAGCGGTTCCACCTGTTTTCACCTGCTTATAATCCCCGTGCAGATCAGAAACCAGTGCCAGATTGCCTCATGCCACCCGTCTGAGCATTCCAGCGTTCTTTATTCTGCCGGTCTGTGTCTGACCTGATTCTGCCCTCCGTTACCGAGCCTGCCTGTTCCCTGTTCTGATTTCTGCCTGGAAACTTGACCCCCGCCTGTGAGTACCGGATTCTGCCTTGCCCCTGTGATTATTCTGAGCCTGCCTGTTATTGGACCTGGACCGTACCTGGACCTCGCCTTTCGGATTCCCCCTCTCTATGCTGCCGCTGGATAACTGCCTCTCTGTGATCGGACCCGGACCCCCCTGGATAACGCCTCTGGATTTCCCTGAACGGATTGTCTGCCCGCCTGTGGTCGCGCTACAGCTTCAGCCCTGGAACCCCGGCCCAAAGTTAAACCCCAAGCTTCGGAGTCCCACTACCAGGTTAGTGATCCAGTCTCCCTCATTCTTGCCCGACACCACCAGCTGCTCACTAACCTGTTGTCTCTTCTGCAGGGAGGTTTCCAGTCTCTGAGCGAGCAGCGAGCTCCGAGTGCCTGTGGTGGCGCATCTTTAACAAACTTGTTTGAAACGTCACTGACCTGTCTGGTTTGAATTCTGGATCCAGTTTCCTGTACGTTACACATTTAAAAAGACCTTAAGCTCCATTTGGTCATAATGAGCAGACCGGAAACCAGAAATATTAACATCACATCGATGTATAAAACCCTTATGGAAATAAAGTTTGTCATAACCATAAATCACACTCAAACACATCAGCAATGCTTGGTTTCAAGAATGCTAGCAGAAGCTTGTCTATAACTCGGTCGCACTTTAAAAACACAGTGAAACACATTAAGTAAACTTTCCCGGTTTATTTCTCTGCGGACCTTCTGCTGTTGTCTCTGGTTGTGGCGACAGGCCATCTGGTTGCAGTGAATTACCACGCCTGGGCAAGCTCTACAAAGCTCCGGGGAGGGTGCATTCAGGCTGTAGAAGCAGGAACCTTCGCTCGGCCTACCTGACGTAGCTGCTTCTTGTGTGCAGGTTGCAACGGGCGACTTCAGATCAGCTTTCCTCTCAGGTTGGCCTGGCCACAAGAGAGGAAATTGTTCCACGCCGTCTCGACTCAGCTTTCCTGCAGCAGCTGAGAAAGGTTACAAGCAGACAGTTTCCAGGGCAGTCGATTTCACAGAAAACAGACTTTACTTAGCCTGGCCGGCACTGCAAATATTTGTGGGTGTTGGAACCCTTTCAGACCCATGTGGCTGTCTTCTCAGTATGTAGAACTCCTCTCTTCTTGAGGGTCCACAGGAAAAGAGAGTTTAGAGCGTTGTCCCTGATGCTGCCCAAGCAGCGGTCAAAAGAGAGTGTTTGTCCATGGCCAGGGGGGTTTTATACAGTGGCCCCCTGCTGTTAGAACAGTCCTCTGAGGGCCTGTAAAAGTCTCACATTTCAGTAGCTTTAAATTTAAGTCTGATTTTATTCCTCATGGCTTGATAGCACAACATTGACTTGCTGCATACACTCGGATGTGCATAGAGCACCAGTGGACAGTCGCCTTCATTTTGTTATTGACTTTGCAGCAATCTTTCATACCAAGCATGCTTCTGGCAACAGTGGAGAGAAAAACTCCCCCTTAACAGGAAGAAACCTACAGCAGAACCAGGTTCAGTGCAGGGGCGTGTCCAGACATTTTTGATAGGGGTGGCACCAGTGGGGCACTGACTTATGCAGGGGTGGCATGAAGTATGAGCAGGACGGTCCGCCTGCGCACAGACATATACACTCACATATGCACGCACACATGCACACAAGAAAATACACACCCACACCTAGACTTTGGTATATATATATATTGATATTTGCTTGATGAAACTGTGCAAAACTTGGTAGAGGTACAGACTGTACAAAACAAATATAGCTTACCTTACCATGCCAACATGAGTAAACAATGCACATTAAAAAAAAAAAAAACACAGTCCACCTATAAAGTGCAAACATATTTAAAATACATATGCCTCTGAACAAATTATTTAACCAAACCTTCCTTCCTTCCTCCCTTCTTCCTTCCCTGACCTAAGGAAAACAGGAGGGTCAAAACAGTGCAATTCGCCTGTTCTTGTGTTTGTTTGCAAACACTTTGATAAAATCATCCATGTTGAGTGCCCTCGCTCTTCTTGACTCAATACTTAGCAAACCTAAATGGCTTATTCTGTTGTCTAGCATAGTTGTCCTCAAATGAGTTTTAATGAGCTTTAGAGCTGAAAAACTTCGCTCACATGCAGCACTGCTGACTGGGAGGGCTATAGCTATTTTGCATAGCCTGAAGAGCTCAACAAACACCTCCTGGTATGGTTCCAAAAACACTGTTAAATCTAAGATGTTTCCCAACTGTGCTGTCCCACTCTCAGCTTTCCTTGACAAAATTCTTCTAGCCTGGTGAAGCTCGTGAGTAAGATCTTCCTCATTACACTCATATATTTTTCCAAAGTCAAAGACCTGATCATCTTTAAGGAATGTACTGCTTTTAGGATTTAAGGCCTGTATACCTCTCATTACTGAACAGTTCATTTTTGAGAACCTTCTTTCTATTTCAGCAACTAAAGTGTCAAGGATGGGGTAGAGTAGTTTCTGCCTGAATGCATCTTTGTCTGCATTACTGTTGTGCAGGCCTATAGTGCATGTCACATATGACCCACAAAGTTTGGTGCTGACTTTGTGTGCTCTTTTATTCTCAACAGCTATGTTGCAGTGTTTGGCTGTCTCTACTATGTCATTCCACAGTTTATCACTAAATGCCTCAGTCCTATACTCTTGAAAAGTATCAAGAAGTGACTCCACCATGTCTGCTGCCATAGCTAAATCAACTGAGGGTGACTGCAACAGGTCAGAAAGCAGCTTTGTGTCACCGAAAACTTTTCGGAAGGTTGCAAGGAGGCCTATGAATGTGAGGTCAATCTGTGCAAGCAGACCTCTAGCATCAATGGACCTGTCTCTGTGATTTTCTGCACTTATATTTTGAAGAACACACAACACAGCTGGTAATCTATCCATCAAATTCCTGCAAGCTAGTGCTCTACATGCCCATCTTGTGTCACTTAATCTTTGTAACTCTCTAGGTGTGCCACCATACATCTCTTTCTGGACTGTAAGCCATTTCTGGTGCACATAAGAGCTTGACATGTATACATAGATCTTCTCAAGTAGCGAAAAGAAACAATCGGCCTCTGGAACTGACTTCACAGTGTCAACCAAGACCAGGTTTAGACAGTGTGCATTACAGTGGACATAAAACGCAGTTTTAGCCTCTGTCTTGATTCTGGCTGCCACACCCGAATGTTTACCACTCATTACTGAGGCGCCATCATAACCTTGTCCAACAAGGTTTGATTTGTACTGAAGGCCATAGCTTTCTAAGCACTTGATGATCATGTCACTAAGCCCCTTAGCATCTAGATTTTGTGCGTGCTGGAATTCAAGGAAGCTTTCATGCACAGCCCCATTATAGTAATATCGAAGTACTAATGACAGCTGTTCCTTTTTTTGGAGATCTTTGGTTTCATCAGCGATGATGGAGAATACCTCACTCTCTTTCACTTCTTTCACAATGGAATCCTGCACCATACTGGCTAAGCACTGCAGAATTTCATTTTGTATGGTATTGCTTATGTATTTGGCATTGCCTTTTGCTTTCATTTTTTTGGCTACCACAGGATTGTGTTTAGCAATAATTTCAAGAATTTCTAAAACATTCCCTTTGTTGTCAGACTGCTCAGACTCACACTGCCCTCTTTGTGCCATATTTTGTGTGGCTGTCAAAAGCAATACATCTGCAACAGTTTTAATGTAACTGCGATTCTGTTCGACCTTCTTTTTGTACTCTTTGTTGATCATGTTTAATACAGAAGCATCTGTAAGTGCAGCCCTCTTGTGTTCACTCCAAGCTAACATGGCAGTAATGTGAGAATCTGATTTTTCATGCAACTTAAAGCCAGCATCTTTATACATTGCTTTTTTCCAATGTGAAAAGCCAGATTCTGAGGTGAACACAGATTCTGACGTGCTAGGCAAAGAGAACTGCCTGCATGCATAGCAGTACGTTGAGTCTTTCATTATTGAGTACTCAAGCCATGAAAACCTGTTGTACCAGGATGGATTGAACGACCTCCTCTTCTCCCCTTGCATGGTTTTTGGATACAGCTTTAACTGGGGTTGAGTGGGTCCTGTTGCTCTTGACTGTGAAATATCTGTAAGTGACAAATGTATGGGAATCAGGACCTTTTAGTGTCACATAAGTCACTAACTTAAATGAATTGTTAAGACATACCAATAGGTCCCGGCTGGCTATAAGAGGCTCCCACACCACTATCCCCCTGTGGATGGCCTGCAAGAACCTCAGCACTGGACACACCTGTAGCAATACAGAGATTTTATTAGTTTAAATATATTTCAACTTGCCACATTTAGATTTTAAACACCAGTATTATTGGTATCCTGATCGAAATAAAAGCAGATACTGTGATGTTAATTTAAAAAAAGGTAAAGCATACATACTATGCTGCATGTGTGATGGTGAAGGGCCCTCATCACAAGAATCTTCACCTGATTCTGCAATAACACATAGGTTGTCATTAGAATGAAAATGTGCCTAAATATATTATACTTCATATGAAAAATGAATTGTTAAGACATACCAATAGGTCCCGGCTGGCTATAAGAGGCTCCCACACCACTATCCCCCTGTGGATGGCCTGCAAGAACCTCAGCACTGGACACACCTGTAGCAATACAGAGATTTTATCAGTTCATTATAATTCAAATTGTCACATTTAGGCTTTTCACACCAGTATTGTTTAAAAAATTGTCTACACACTTAATGACAGTATATGACACTGTAGTATATTTGAAATATCTCAGTTCGAATCAATGCACATAATGTTTTAAAGAAGGTAAATTCATACATACCCTGATGTGTATGTGATGTATAGGGTGACTCTATAATAATACATAAGCTGTGATTAGAATGATAATACAATCAGCCTTTCCTAAGTAAACTAAGAGGTATGGTAATCAAACCAAATTAGTAAGTTCAAACATGAGAACAAACTTGAACTATCAGGATTTCACATACCAATGTGTACAGCTGAGGCTGAAGGCTGGCTCTCATCCTGTGACTGACTGCTCTGCCCCTGCTCTGGCTCTATCGAAGAAATCTTTAATATTCTGACTTCTTTTCATACTGTAATAGTCCCATAATGCACGACATTCTTATATGTTGTACAATAAATAATTGTACACGCACAATAATGAAAATGAAATCTAAATGATGTTATAGGGGTCTAATATAACAGTTTTACTCAGTACAGAATTGCTAAATGTTAGCGTTAGCATCGTTGACAGTCAAAACAGTGTTTTCTAACGAGATGAGGAGACGACAGCCGTGTGCCAATTACAATAAAACAAATAAAACAAGACAGGGTACATGTTTAGCTTATTACCGTTACAGCTTCTAACTACAGGCACAGTAAGTGTAGTAAAATGTAGGCTACTCACATATTTCACAACGTCGCGCCAGAGACGTGCTGCTTTCTGATAGACTGGAGAATGTATTCACCTGTAATTTCATCAACGTCTTCTTCGCGCCTTCTTCAACTTCAACTCAAAACAAGAGCGCATTTTACGTTCAGTGCAGTGGCCCGCCTCTGACTGGGCATATAGCCAATCATATTTTAAAATTTTGGGGTGGCACTTGGGGTGGCCAATCAGATTTCAGGGGTGGCCTGTGCCACCCAAGGCCACTCCATGAACACGCCAGTGGTTCAGTGTAAACAGCCATCTGCCACAACCAACAGTGGCCGTGGCAAACCACTTCAATTTTCCTTAGAGATCTTAAGTTGTTTGTGGAGGACTGTAGATGATGGGCAGGGCTGGTCATGAGCTCCTGCTGTATTTTGCAGATTCAATGCAAATGCTTTTTGTCTTAAGTCCGAAACACACTAAACCTTCTGATGCGACAAAATATCACCACGTAGCAATCGAAGCTGGTTGAATTAAATGGGGCCAGGCAGGCCAGCTTGTGGTTTTTATCTATTGTGCTATATAGCTCCGACCTGGGTAGACACCTACTCTATCTTGGTTGGAGATACACAGCATTTTGACGGGAATCCATGAGTCAGACAGGAAGAGAGACACTTGGCAAAGTAAAACACATCTGCTTTGGGGAAAATACAAAATAAAATCTCCAAACCAAAAAGTGAATGAAACGCAATTTCCAGCCAGATTCGTCCCCATATAGATCTTTCCCGGAAAACACAGAGCTCAATAATTAATCAATAACACATTTCAATAAACTGTGTATACCCCTAGTAGGAGCTCAAAAGTACAGCAAACGGATAAGAAAATGAAACAGTAATCCTCATCGAGCTTGTTTAGGCAGCAACTGCAGCTTTACATTTACTGCCCAGCTTGTTTATGCTGCCGGAGTTTCCGGAATTGGTAGTACATACTCTTACATGAAAACTCAATCCCGTGAGTCTAGTGGTCTGTAGCGGGAGCCTCAGTCAGTAGTTGAGGAGAAAAATTTGTATGGATTCAAATGTCTGGTTGGTTGGATCGTATGTGTTGGTGTGTTTCATCCTTTGGGCCTGAAGAAAATCAAGTAACACTAAATGATTACTTGAAAATTGTTCCATGACTACAAATAATTACAGTATAAAGATTAAACATACATTTTGCTGCTAAGATTATTGCTCACCAACCCCTTGTTAATCTGCACTAAGAGAAATTACCCTAATGCGAACATATATCTCTGGCAGTGAAACTGTGGCTAAAATTAACATTTTATAGGGCATGCCCGTTAACAGCAGTTTCCAGGCTGATACTGACCAAAACTAAATTACAAAATACAAACACCTGGATGCGCACACAGACACACACACACACACACACACACGCACACACACACACACACACACACACACACACACAGAGCAAGTGTTCTTGGCCTGTCAGATAGGCTGCGTCCAGCTTGGCCTCCATCTGATAGAAGGTTACTTTTAATTTCTAGGCGGTCCAGAAAGAGACTGCAAACAAGCCCTTGTCTTATCACCATTCAATTTCAGTCCATTCTGAGAACTGGTTCCTAATACCAGGAGACACAAACATTCACACTCAACCTGACAATTACAGTTAAATTTAAACTGACTAAATTCTGGTTATATCACTGATCTTGTGACTGCTTACTGTTCTGGGATGTAATTCAAGTTCAATTTATAGAAAAAAATCTTTATTGTAAATTTAAGCTTTTGTAATGATGTGATAATGCTCAAGACTAAAGATTGCTGTAAGTTGACAACCTAATCCAATTACGTGGGGTTCCTTAGAAATATCCATTTTATGGGTTCAAATCATAGAGTAAATGTACCATGTGCTATGGGGTCCTGATTTTGACACCAGGTAAATCTCATAAAAATCTGAATCGTAATAAATTAAATATTTTTTGTAACTATATTCAGAAAGTGAAACATATATAAAATGAATTCATGTTATACTAATATATTCATTACACATAGAGTAAAGTATTTCAAGCATTTATTTCTTGTAATTTGGATGAGTATGACTCAATTAGAAAAAAAGATATTTCACACATAAATTTCATGCTTCTAAAAAGTATGTTTATTTCTATGCACTCAATGCTTGGTTTGACTTCGTTTTTTCATGAATTATTGCATCAATGCGGCGTGACATGGAGTTGATCAGCCTGTGATTCTCCTGAGGCGTAATGGAATGCCAGGTTGCTTTAGCCTTCAGGTCATCTGTTGGATCTGGTGTCTTTTATTTTCCTGTTGATAATTACCTATATATTCTCTAGGCTTCAGGTCAGGTCAGTTTGCTGACCAATCAAGTATCTATTTGATGATCTAAGAACATCAAACCCTCTCCAGACAGTTTTCCTCAAAACAAGAACCTGATGAACTCACCACTAACCTCCCTCGATCATGTGTCATTGGGTCCCTCTCCTGGGATCTGGAACATCCGGTTGAAAGAGCCCTTGCCAATGAACTGGACCCCAGAGGGGTCTCCCAGGTCGGAGGTATGTCCCATCATGCGTCTGATCCCAGGTCATTCAATGGGCCCAGATATTTCTGGTGGCCATCACTCAATAAAGATGTCCTGGATTTCATCTCAGCCTGTTCCATATTCGCAAACAACAAGAATTCCCATAAGCTTCGTTCTGGTCTCCTTCAACCTTTAACTATCCCCAGCCAACCTTGGTTCCATATAGCTTTGGATTTTTTTAACCGACCTTCCACCTGTCAAAAATAAGACTAACTATCACTGACCGATTCTCTAAAGTCTGCCACCTGATTCATTTCAATTCAATTCTATTTATACAGCGCCAATTCATGAAACATGTCATCAGTTCAATCATATTATACAGATTGGGTCAGATTATACAGATTGGGTCAGGTTATACAGACTGGTAAAAAAATTCCTATATAAGGGAAACCAGTTGATTGCTTCAAAGTCCCGACAAGCAGCATTCACTCCTGGGGAAGCGTAGAGCCACAGGGAGAGTCGTCTGCATTGTACATACTGAGCAAGCATGAAGCGACTGTGGGAAGAAAAACTCCCCATTAACGGGAAGGAAAAACCTCCGGCAGAGCCGGGCTCAGTATGAACGGTTACAGAAGACAGAGCGGAGACACAACAAGAGAGACAAAAAAGCACAGAAGCACACATTGATCCAGTAATCTGTTCTACATTAGATGATAATAGCCGGTGATCTGTCTTCCCTGGATGATGTCACAGTTAACAGAACGCCAGACCAGGTGTACCTTCTATGAAGATGAAAGAAAAAGAACAGAAAGTCCAAGCAGAAATGACGACACGCAATGCATAACTGAAGAACAGTAGAACTATATAGAGTGAGAAAATTTGATCCTGATGTCCTCCAGTAGCCTAAGCCTATAGCAGCAAAACTATAAAGGTAGCTCAGAGTAACATGAGCCACTCTAGTTATAAGCTTTGTCAAAAAGGAAAGTTTTAAGATTAGTCTTAAAAGTAGACAGGGTGTCTGCCTCACGGACCAAAACTGGGAGTTGGTTCCACAGGAGAGGAGCCTGATAGCTAAAGGATCTGCCTCTCATTCTACTTTTAGAGACTCTAGGAACCACTAGCAAACTTGCAGTCTGAGAGCGAAGTGCTCTGTTAGGAACATACGGGGTAATCAGAGCTCTGATATATGATGGAGCTTGATTATTAAGGGCTTTATACGTTAGAAGGAGGATTTTAAATTCTATTCTTGATTTAACAGGAAGCCAACGAAGGGAAGCTAAAATTGGAGAAGTATGATCCCTTTTGTTGATTTTCATCAGAACTCTTGCTGCAGCATTTTGGATCAGCTGAAGGCTTTGAACTTCATTTTGTGGACTTCCTGATAGCAAAGAATTACAATAGTCCAGCCTTTTAAGTAACAAATGCATGGACTAGTTTTTCAGTATCACCCCTGGATAGAATGTTTCTAATTTTGGCGATATTCCGGAGGTGAAAAAAGGAAACTCTGGAAACCTGTTTAATATGGGATTAAATGACATGTCTTGGTCAAAAATAACACCAAGATATTTTACTTTATTACCAGAGGCCAAGTTAATGCCACCCAGATTAAGTAAATGGTTAAGAAGTTTATTTTTTGAGGACTCCGGCCCAAAGATTACAACTTCGGTCTTGTGAGAATTTAGATG
Source organism: Fundulus heteroclitus (assembly GCF_011125445.2). Lineage (NCBI taxonomy): Eukaryota > Metazoa > Chordata > Actinopteri > Cyprinodontiformes > Fundulidae > Fundulus > Fundulus heteroclitus. The sequence continues at coordinate 586,752 of NW_023396531.1, read as the reverse complement.
CAGGAAATTTAAAGTCATCCAGCTTTTGATGTCATCAAGACATGACTGCAGTCGAAGTAATTAATTGGATTCATCAGGATTTATGGATAAATATAGCTGAGTGTCATCAGCATAACAGTGGAAATTAATCCCATGCTGTCTGATAATTTTGCCGATCGGAAGCATATATATAGTAAAGAGAATTGGTCCAAGGAGTGAACCCTGTGGTACTCCACAGGTGACCCTAGAGTGTGAGGAAGATTTATTATTAACATGAACAAACTGGAATCTGTCCGACAGATAAGATTTAAACCAGCCTAATGCTTTCCCCTTAATCCCTACAGTATGCTCAAGTCTTTGTAGGAGAATATTGTGATCAACTGTATCAAATGCAGCACTAAAATCTAACAGGACAAGTACAGACAGGAGTCCATTATCTGAGGCCATGAGAATATTATTAGTGACCTTCACCAGAGCTTCCTTGCCAAGCTTCCTTCTGCTGCCAAAACTGCCAGACTCATACTCATCACTTTTTCCGTAAACAGCATTGCTTCGAGATTGTTTCCGACAGAGGACCGCAAATTCATCTCCCAGGTATTGTGCAACTTCTACACTTTTCTTGGGGCCAAGGTTATCTTCTGGTTTTCATCTACAGACCAACAGTCTCTCCTTTTGAGGACTCTTTGAGGTACCAACTATCACTCTTTCCTTTTTCCTTTCCTAGTACCCATCTGTCAAGAGTGACATTAAATCTACAAAAGAATTTGGGACCAGACCAGGTCTGCTCTTCAACTTACATATAAAACCATCAAAAAATCACTATTGCTTTTAAGCTTTTAAGTTGGGAAAATGTCATCAAGTGTTCAAACATCTGCCTGTTATACAAAATCACCCTTGGTCTGTCATCTCCTCCATTCAGTCAGTTTGTAAACATCAGGAACACAACACAGAGTAACACAAGGGTCGGTCTGAGGAGACTGTGTTGTTCCTCTGAGGAAAAGTGCATTTAGTCAAAACCCTTTTCAGTCATAGCAGCAAAGGAGTGGAACGCTGTTCCTCATATCAATCAACTTACAACTTACACTCCTTTCAAGAAACATAAAAAATTTGTAAAATACCGGTATATAACACATCAGACATGTCAGCATTAATAAAAATATGTATCGTCCCTCAACCCAACAGTCCTGCCAGTTGTGTCTCTGCTGACAATGTGTAGTGTTAGAATTAATAAGGGCCTGCTCCTGCTTATTTCTGAAGGTCCGTCTTACACCGGTTTAAGATTTGGCAGTAAAGGAGAAACAATTATCAGAGGCAAACATTTAAAATATGCATATTTAAGTCATTTGGAATTCCAAAGGAGACACAAAACTTACGTTACCATTTTGCCGTGTTCAGTATATTTACCCACCCTCCTACCCCATGGTGCTACTTTACACTACAACTGAACACATCTTTTAAAAGACTGACTGCCCCTCCTGGTTAGTTTGGGGGGGGCAGACAATGAGGCTCCGAGCTCGATCTGTTCTCAAGGTTTCCATGCAGTACGGCTAATTTATTACTCAAACCGTCCTATCCGAGGTCAAGCCAAATGGCCCCAAAAGCCATAAACCAGCTTTCAAAACATCCTGTAAGCTTTGTGTTTTTCTTTGCTCTCAAAGGGGAGACACAGTTTAGAGGCCAGGAGTACCTTATTACTTTCCATACAAATGCCTGATTAATATAACAATTAATGTTATTTTCCTCAACAGTAGTATAGTTTTTTTTTTCCTTTTTTTACCCAATGTCTGTAATATAGAGTAGCAAACTTCTACACTATATTTATCAACAGGAAGAGTTTTATTGCTTTTTATATTTGAATTGTAGCACTGTAATCTTCTTCTTATTGTTTTTTTAGGTAGACAATTTTAACATCTGTCCAGGGACAATAGATGAAAAATAAACCTTTTGGCTAATTCTGTTGTATCTGCCACAATGTTAATTAATGCACACTGTTCCTGTCAATCAATCAATCAATCAATCAATCAATCAATCAATCAATCAATCAATCAATCAATCAGGTCAGAGCAAGTAGTATGCCAACAAGAGGAGAATCCCAACTGCCACCTACTCACCTGGCCAGGAGGTGTGGCTTTCTTCTAAAAACTTCCCATTCAAGGCCTACTTCAAGAAGTTGGCACATACTTAAGGAAGCGAGACTCTGAATGAGAGCAACCACGGAGGCAGACAGTTCGGTAGAAGAGTTTATTGTAAAAGATGCGGTTTGAATAGGTTGGGTTGTCCGGGTCCTGCTGGGGAAGACGAGGAGACTGGTGAACAACAGGAAGGTGTCGAAGAGAAATATGAAGAGCGTTAAACTCACTGAAGTGGAGGCTTGGTTTGGTCATGGGAGGGTGGTGTCCAGGTATCCAGGCAGAAGGCGCAAGTCCGGTTGGTTCTCTCCAGTTTGGTGGTGTAGAAGGGTGGACAGGCAGGTGAGCTCAGGCAGGAGGGCTTAACAGAGACACGACCCGAGGGCTTTCACAGATTCTTGGAGGATTGGTGAGGAGCGTCTTAGACGTGGGTCAAGAGATATGGTGGTTTGATGAGGAGTGTCTCAGACTTGAGACCAGATTTCTAGAAGGGAAACAGAGACAGAAAGTTAGGTCCAGGCTACGAGAGGCAAGGAAGTAAGTCGGTCTAGTACCATTCAGAAGCGCTAATGAACTGATGCCCTCCTCCTGGTTCCAGCTCCTTATGAAAGGCTGCAATTAGCGATGATGTGGTGCACTTGCCCGTCACGCCCTGCAGAGGAGAGAGAGGAAGAAAACCACTACTATTTCAGTCCATCTCAGGTTACTTGCTCATCTCAGTGTCCATCCGGTCTTCCATGTATTTCAAATCAAAACAGCTTTGTCCAGCACATTGTGCCCTCTGAAAAAGCCCCCTCCAAACCACCTGGGATATCGATGGCCATCTTGTTTCAACCATCTGCTGTATTCTGGATACTCGACCTCGGGTTTGCGGAGTCCAGTATCTCGTCGACTGGTAGGATCAGTTGGTTATCCCTTGTTGATTCATCCTTGATCCTTCTCTCATCACAGACTATAAAAGTTTTGCTACAAATTCATCCTCTGGATGGAGGGCCACCATATGACCATGGGGGGTGGAGGGTTATGTCAGGTGCACAGATCTGTGTGGTACTTGTGTGGTACAACACAGAGGACAGGAGTCAGAAGGAAGGCAGCAGAGATTTGCTCACCTCGAGTGGTACCACACCTTAGTCTTGTCACAGAACCCTGACCTGGAATCTTCCATGATTCCAATAGATCTTTCCATGTCACAGATTCACCAAGACAGTTCATTTGACTTTCACTCAGTGCCAAGTACATTCCTCTTGCCAAACGGAGATCTATTTAAGCTTTTTAAGTTGTATCGAGAGCCTTCATTCTGACTGAGCATAATATGTTCAATATTCCAATTGGTGTACAGTACTTATATGACACATTTTAATGATGATTGGCCCTTTATTCGGATTACTTACATCCATGTAAATGTAGCCACTGTATATGTATGTTCACACCGAACACAATCCAGGCAAATTTTACGGCTCAACTGCCATTAGAGGCCTGATATTTTGCCTCTCTTGCAAAAAATCTACACTGACAACGCAAACATTTCCCCCAGGAGGAGCGTCTATCCACTTGCCGGATTCTCCTGTTTGTTTAACTCATGGAGCGGGGGAGATGGATGTTACAAAGCAAACCATGGTTCTGTATGTAACGTGGAAAGCCGAACAACGCTGTCGGCGCCCCTGGGTTGACCAGATCCTCGAGAGATGCACCCAGGTCAGCGAGTACTGCCATCATTAGCTGCATATGGATGACAATTGCTTCCAGCAAACTGAGCATGAGGAACTGCTGCCCCATGTAGGAGGACACATCTACCCCAGGACATGGATCTCTCTCCAGAAAACTGCAGACTTTTCAGTGAGTAAATCCATCATTACTCAATAGAAATATAGCCTAATACGTAACACCTAAAAAATGTGTGTGCCTAAATAAATGGATGAAGAGCACTCATAAGGCAATGCAAATTGACAGAATAGTTAATATTTTGGAACTCAAGAAAAATCTCCCTTTGCTCTATTTGAAGTTTTGTGTCTGTCATGAACTAGAGAGCCAGAGAGACCCAGTATTCAAACCAAACAAGTGAGGTAAATGAAAAGGCTTTAATAAAGCTCAAAAATAGATCCAACAGGGATAAGCAGGTTTTGTGGTCAAATAACAGTACAGGGTCGATACACAAAATGGCAGTCCAATACAGGCAGGAATACAAACAGAGATCAGCCAAGGTCAGATAATCCAAAGTCAGAATCAGGTCAGCAAAACGAGTAAGCAGTCAGACAGGGCAGGAAAAACAGGTTCAGAGACCAGGCTGGCTCAGAAGTCAAAAAGGCAGATTGGGTCAATATTCACAGGACTATCAGAAAAGACCGCTGGATAAGACTCACCAAAAAGCTCGAATTGATCTGGCAGATTGCATGGGACAGAGGCAGGTATAAGTAGGGGAGTGAGCAGGTGAATGGAGTGAAACTAATGGGTGGAGCTAATCAGGGGAAGGAAAATGACCGGAAATAAAACTGAAGTTGATTGGATGGTGACTGGAGAAGGGGAGTAACAAGGTGGTGACTAAGAGGTGAAAGAATGCTGGCAGGCGAACTTAATAAAGGCTGGTGACTGAAGTGATCGGAGCAGACCAGAAGAACTGATAACATGAAACAAAGTACAAAATCAAACCACAATAAAACCCAAACTATTACATAAACCAAAACTAATACAGAACCTATACCTAAACAGAACACAAGCTATAATAGAAACCAAACAAGAAAGAACCCAAAACAAAAACTGAACTAAAGGCAGGAGAGTGAACTAATTAATCAAATAACAAACATAAACCATAACAAAACCCAAATGATGACAGTATCTGTTCCTCTACCATGCCATTCAAAGCTTTGCTTCGCTCTGTTTGCCCAAATCTGTCAGACAGATTCCAATTTGTTCATGTTAATAAAAAATCTTCCTCAAACTCTAGGGTCACCTGTGGAGTACCACAGGGTTCAGTCCTTGGACCAATTCTCTTTACTATATATATGCTTCCGATAGGCAAAATTATCAGACAGCATGGGATTAATTTCCACTGTTATGCTGATGATACTCAGCTATATTTATCCATAAATCCTGATGAATCCAATCAATTACTTCGACTGCAGTCATGTCTTGATGACATTAAAAGCTGGATGACTTTAAATTTCCTGCATCTAAATTCTGACAAGACCGAAGTTGTAATCTTTGGGCCAGAGTCCTCAAAAAATAAACTTCTTAACCAATCACTTAATCTGGGTGGCATTAACTTGGCCTCTGGTAATAAAGTAAAAAATCTTGGTGTTATTTTTGACCAAGACATGTCATTTAAATCCCATATTAAACAGGTTTCCAGAGTTTCCTTTTTTCACCTCCGGAATATCGCCAAAATTAGAAACACTCTGTCCAGGAGTGATGCTGAAAAACTGGTCCATTCATTTGTTACTTCAAGGCTGGACTATTGTAATTCTTTACTATCAGGAAGTCCACAAAATGCAGTTCAAAGCCTTCAGCTGATCCAAAATGCTGCAGCAAGAGTTCTGATGAAAATCAACAAGAGGGATCATATTTCTCCAATTTTAGCTTCCCTTCATTGGCTTCCTGTTAAATCAAGAATAGAATTTAAAATTCTTCTTCTAACGTATAAAGCCCTTAATAATCAAACTCCATCATATATCAGAGCTCTGATTACCCCGTATGTTCCTAACAGAGCACTTCGCTCTCAGACTGCAGGTCTGCTGGTGGTTCCTAGAGTCTCTAAAAGTAGAATGGGAGGCAGATCCTTTAGCTATCAGGCTCCTCTCCTGTGGAACCAACTCCCAGTTTTGGTCCGTGAGGCAGACACCCCGTCTACTTTTAAGACTAGGCTTAAAACTTTTCTTTTTGACAAAAATTATAACTAGTGGCTCATGTTACTCTCAGCTACCTTTATAGTTTTACTGCTATAGGCTTAGGCTACTGGAGTATATCAGGATCTAATTTTCTCACTCTATTGAGTTCTACTGTTCTTCAATTATGCATTATGTGTTGTCATTTCTGCTTTAACTTTCTGTTCTCTCTCTTTTCTCTTCATAGTAGGTACACCTGATCTGGCGTTCTGTTAACTGTGACATCATCCAGAGAAGACGGCTCACCCGCTACTACCATCTAATGTAGAACAGATTACTAGATCAATGTATGCTTCTGTGCTTTTTTGTTTCTCTTGTTGTGTCTCTGTTCTGTCTTCTGTAACCTGTAGGAAATGAGAGCAATAGCGTACCGCGCACGTGAAGTCACCATCTCATGAGCAACGCCCCTTGTCGCTAAGGTAGGACAAACAGGTTGAGAGTGCACGTAGCAACCAGCCATTACACGTGCAACAGATACAACGTTATGACCGACCTTTCAGCTGTTAAGTTATCGCAAGAGGATGTCCCAGGCGCCCAGTTTACTGGTAGAACTGTCGAAGAACATACCAACGTTCAGCTCAAACGATGGCTTGAGTGTCGAGGGCTTAGAAAGACTGGAAAACGGGCCAAGTTGATAGAGCGGTAAGTCAATGTTTTTTTTTCCTGCTCGGCATTCATGGCGTCATCGGCCGTTTTTTCTGTTTGTAATCACCGTCCAGGAATCGGTATATTTTGCCAATCGCTAGCTACAAAATAACTGTTTACATACCTGACAGGAGCAGGCCGGCGGGACTGCGGGTTTGGTGGCAGAGACAGGCGAGCGACGCCGGAGGCGCTTTCGGTGGGTGACAGGGCCCCAGAGCGGAGGCGTACGGAAACGGACAGCCAGCGCGTTGCACGGACCGGAATGTTCGCCCTCCCCAAATCCCCTGCAAGCCGACGTCCGGGCCCCGCGGGTCAGGATGTTTTTTCGGGTTGAACTGTTGTGAAGGCCGACCGCACAAGTGTACCCAGCGCACACATTTCTCCTTGGCAGTCTTGAATTTCTTGAAATTAATGAAGAAAACATCTTTCATATACGGCCTATCAGTGTACCTCGAGTCGCTGTTGCACTTTCCATATCAACAATGTTTAAAAACCTTGGTTAGGAGATGTCTTAGACTTGGAAAAAGCAGTCATTTTACCAAGTAAAACAAAGGGTAACGTACAGCACTTTTACAACGAAAAAGCGGAGGACAAAGCAAGTTTGCCCTACCACGTACCACGTGATATGACGTCACGTTCTAAAAATAGCTCGCTCGCGGAACGCCATTGTCTGTGGGCAGCAAACCTTTACACAGTAAGCCCCCCTGCTGTGAGAGGTAGACCCTGTGCGCCTACAACAGTCTCAAATTTCTTTGGTTACAACTCAGTGTGATTTTTCCTCATGGCTTGATGGCACAACAGCAGACATGCTTTTGGATTTTGGATTCTTTATACTTGAATGGACCTGGTTCTCTGGTAAAGTGCGTTTGAACTGGAAGTTGACACTATGAAAAATATTATGTAAATATTTGATAGTGAAGGACGGCAGAGATATTGTCTTTAGATAACTTTTTAATCTTTATTTAGTTCCATTGACATTAAAACCCTGTTTTTAAAGAGTCCTGGACAAGAGGCAGCAACAAATAGCAACACAAAACGTTACATAGTTAAAAGACAAAAACAAATTTTGAAAAACAGGTACATGTTCCTGAATCAACCTTAACTCTGCTAAGCCTTACTTAGTAAGATTATACATTTGTAATTATCCAAACCTAGTACTAGACAAATTGTTTACCATCATTTTTTTTTAGCGAAGTTGTACATGGACCTGCACAGGTAAGCTTTTTAATGCAATGCATCAAGGCACCTATTTTTGTCCACCTCTCAACTAGATTCTTCATTATTATTCCATCAACAGTAATGTGGCCTGAAGCGTAACTTGCACTCACAAAATTCTTATGTAAAGTAGGCTTGGACGATAATTCAATAACAATATATATCGACCGATAGACATATATTGACAATAAAAAAAAGGATCAGTAAAAAGTTCAATAGAATAACAGTTTTCCTTCCTTATGCATTCTAGCCATGTAGGTTAATACTACGGTCATTACATCCTCCTAGTCAATCACAAACGCAGATCCAGGAACCAATCTCTGCCCCCTTCAAAGAGCACCACCAAGTTTTTTTTCATTTTTAAAAACTTTCTGTTTTGGTCTAAAGGTTTGCTAAGCAACAGCATAAAATGGGCAGGGCTGCACTTAAAATCTATGATCTGAAATATTTGCTGATAATTAACGATATCGATCAATATGATTTCTATTTTATCGATCTGCTTTTTTTCAATATCATCCAGCCCTAATGTAAAGCTATACGTCTTGGACCATTACTTTTTTGCAGCTTACAAATACCATTGCCCCAAAATCCCTTAGGAATAAATGGAGTCAGGTGAGAAAGCAATTATGAATATTGAAAAAAATTTTAAGGCTTTGCTATCATTGTTTCACCTAGAAACAGAGGACTACTTTCTGTTTTCAGAGAAATCTCTTATTTTCAGGAATTAAGTTGGTATGTTGATTCTGTCTCTGAATCAACATACTAGCTGATATCCTGCAGCGAGACATTAGTGCTGGCTGTAGTGCAACAGCAGAAGTGGATCTCTATCATGTTTATAGTCCCTTATATCAGACCCAAATAAGCGACTGAATGTTCAGAAACAAGCCCAAAAAGCCGCAACACACGAAATTTACAAGTGACTTCAGAAAAAAACAAGTGAACTTGGCAAGAGTGCCAAAAACCATCTCACACGATGGCCGTGGCTATTAGATATTAGCAGTAGCTTCACACCAAATACATGGAGGACATGTTTGCATTGGAGCACTCAACGAAACAAGCACAGGTGATGATGCTAGGCCTAGTGTGTATCCCTATCTCTGGCCAAAGGATCAATATAACATTTTAAAAGCAAAAAACAAAAACGGTTATGTGCCCAGCAGGGAAAACTGAGATGCTCTCAGTGCCATTATGCTAAGAGATTAATGCTGCGTTCGGACCGAACGTGATTTGAGCGTCAAAAAAGCATCCAACGCCTCAACTTGGGCTTCTGCACTTTGAAGTCAAAAATATGTCTTAAGAATTTTTGCCACTCTGAGCAAAATTTTTATCTGAGATCCCATCTTCCTCGCTAATCATTCTCTATGCAAGGTCCTTTCTATTACTGCTACTGTAGTTCGACTGATCATAGGTAACAGGATGGCCACAAACAGCAATGATGAATTTGTCCTCCATTATCCCGTCTTTTCGTGGTCCTTCCGTCCTGTCACAAAATGTGCCACAATGTCACATATCAGTCTCTCTGATTAGTTGACGCTTTGCATCTAGCTGCAAACGTTTTCCAGCTCTAGCATCAGGCACTTAAACCCTCTCAGCAGAACCTCTCGATGCTTGTAGATGTCTGTCCACCACAGACTTTGTATGAAAACTGGATACCCCGGAAGCACAAATTGCGATCCGTCTGAACACAACATAAGGGTCTTGCTCAGGAAGTCTGAAGGATTCAAACCAGGGAACTTGCAAACTTTTTAAAGCTACAACTGCCCTGCTCTAACCACTAGAACACCACTCCCCAATATTCTACGATTTCCTGTCATCTCTCTTACACTTCTTCATTGGTATGCTGCCCCCTTTGGTTTACTTGTCTACTTTTGTTGACACATTACAATGCAATATTCCACATGTATGCACACCAAAGACTAGACATATACTTTTACTCCATATTCAAAGAGTATAAATACAGAATTCCTTAAGATCTTTTATATATGATGTGTGTTTTTCTCAGCCAGGCTGTGGGCACAATTGTGAGAAAAATGTGTCTGGGGGGGGGGGGGGGGGGGGGTTTGATGTGTGTGTATGAGGGTGTTTCAGTGCATGTGTGTGTGTGTGTGTGTGTGTGTGTGTGTGTGTGTGTGTGTTTGTGTGAAAGAGAAAGTACTGGGGGAGCCAAGGTGCGGTGGAGCAGATAGCTGAGCTCTATGCATACTAAAACCAACACATTGCCACCAGCAGCTAAGATAGAGCCGGGGGGTTGTTGAAAGGGGAAAAGGTCTGTGTTAGTAGGACCAAGCAGACGAGTGGTGTGTGTGCCATTTTTTAAGTGTGTGTGTGCTTGCACTTGTGAGAGTGAGATTTTTTTCCTGCTTTACTAGTATAGTGAGGACTTTAATGTAAAGTGAGAACCTTTTCTTTGGTCCTCACTTTTTTTGTGGGCTAAGGGTTAGGATAAGGACAAAGGTGTCAATTAGGTTTAGGTTAGGTTTGTAGTGGTAATAGTTAGATTTAGAGTTAGGCTTGGGGTAAGGCCATAAAAAGGGTTGAAAATGAATAGAAGGCAATGGAAGTAAAGACACGGTCCTCAGTAAATATTCAGAACAAGGATGTGGTTGGGTGTGTGTGTGTGTGTGTGTGTGTGTGTGCGTGTGTGTGTTGGTGGGGGGGAGGTTACGGATGGGAGAGGGAAAGGAGGGAACAACATGGTACCCAAGGGAGCATCTTCCCTATTCAACCTCTTGCTTCAGTTTATCTGATAAGAGACAACCATGAGGAGGCTGGCAGAGAGATAGAGAATGACCAAAGAAATAAACAAATTAGGGAGAATGCTGAGCTGAGTGATGTGGAAGAGGTTGCAGTGTGTTTCTTTACCCATATGGTGTGAGGTTTACTTATACTGATGGATATACCTCTCTATGTTAAAAAGGTTTTGTATAAACTTTGTTAAATACTTTCCCTTAAAAGCATGTTTGACAAAAACTAATAAAATTAAAGCCACAATCGCCAATATGTTGCCCTTGCAGCTAAGCGCTGCGCCGGCCTGTTTTGCAACTGCGCAGCCTACACGCCTCCTCAGTACTCGCCTGCGGTTTTGCAGGTCGCCACCAGCGGGTACCACAAGCAAGCCTCCCCATTGCTGTTCACCACACTTAGATGTGCTCCTGTGAGAAGTGTTTAACATTTGGGTGAAATCCGATTTTTCTGTCAGAAGCCACTTCCTGTTTGATGGCAAAGGATTAATAAAGATTTCCTGCTGTGTTTTGAAAATGTCGTCTTAAATTATTATCTGATGTCAGTTGATATTTGAAACAGATAAACTGTGTCAATGAGGAGTAATCAGCAATAAAGTAATTTACTTAGTGCTCACTGGGTTTGACTAAACTGATGTCATCAGCTGACCAAATCAACCTCTCAAATAGTCATCCACGGTCAAGCACAAAATTTTGGGGAAGATGTAATGATGTATCAGGGAGATACAGCCTTATAAGTGTCTTAGACGTGCCATTGATCCAAATACGAATGTAATCCAATGCAGATGCTGGTAGGTTGACAAATATCATTCATATCCAGTTTGAAGCAAATCGGATCATGCATGTGTAATTTAGAGCCAAATGTATGCAAACAGTGTGCTATGGAAAAACCTCGCTCAGCCACGCCCACCCTGTCCAGCCAACTGTTAGTGTTCAGAACAGGATTCAGAATTAAAATGTTTTGTTGGATTACACTTGAATGTTGCGAGTAAGCATTTAAAATAAGGAAATGCATCAGTGAAACTGGAAACTTCCTATTTTAAGTGGGTGGTGATAAAGTGATTTAATCAAATCAGCACATGACTGTGGTGAGAACCTATAGGACTCACAGAAAGTTTGGTGCTGCTGCGACCTAGTGTGTTGAAGTTATTACAGTTTTGTGTTTCATGCAGCAAAAGCTTTTGATAACTTTTGATTAGTGCTGCAAGGGGGTGCTGTGGCTGAAATAGGTAATGCCCACCAACTGCTGGGGTGGATTGTTGTGTGAGGCTGGACTAGGACTGATTATTTATTATTGCAGATCTGATGATCTATGTGGAAATTAGAGCCAAATGTATGGCCATGACATGACACTGAATTTCGCCACGCTGTCACTGCCACGCCCTCCAACGAAAACTTGTCTGTGCGCCAAACGATGTAAGACCAACATGTTATCTGCCTTCTGACAAAGTTTAAATTTGATGAGGTCAATAGGGACTGAGAGGGACCACTCCAACCAAAAAAGGTGACTTCCTGCTGGCTTTGATGATGTCAGGATTTGACCACCTAGGACCATTGAATATGTGAGAGGGATCAATAATTCCAAATTTGGTTCAATTTGGCCAGTCCATATAAACCAGTGTACCAGTTTTTCAATCTCATGTTAGGGGGAGTTGTGGACCCGTTTGGCCATGCCCATTTTGAATTCCATTAAAATACAAAAATTTCACTTGGGGAACGATTTTGGATAGAGTTTTTCAATATGTTTAGTCTTCCAAACAGGCGCTCCTGCTTGGAGGAATAAACCGGAGGAGAAGGAGGAGAAGAAGAAGACTTTTTTGACTTTTAACAATTTATTTACTAAAATAAAATCAGACGTAAACTATTTAGTTAAAACAAGTGTCATTTAGTTAAATTTCTTAAATAAGGAGCTTTGTCTGACACATTACACAACTGTATACAATCCTCCATGTTCTGTGTGGCTGTGTGGAAGTTAAACTCCAGCTGTGGGACCAGGCTGGAGAGCAGAGGTCCACTTTGCTCTGAGAAATCAGGATCCAGGATCAGAACAGGAAAGGAGTTTGTTGGATCTGGTTGGCTCTATCCCTCACAGTATGCAAGTAAGAGGCTCCTCTCCTTGGCTGATAGCTTTCCCCTGAGGAGGTCTAGAAAGTGCTGCACCGGCATGGCAGTCCGTATCCCCATCACAGAACCTGTGGCCTCAATGTTGGAGAGGGACTATCCTACAGGCTCCAACAGCTGTTTAACGGTGGTCATCTTGGATTGGTGCAGCGCCTCTGACAGCCCTGGTCCTGCACCATCACATACATCCAGCCTCGACCGTCAGAATAAAGGCTCCTGTAAAAGCCAGTGCAGAGAGTTAGAAGGCACATGGTTTAAAAACACCCTGATAAAACCTATGCAATCCCCTTTAAAAGATTTAAATCTGTTAAAAACAGAGCAGCATCCATCCCCAGCTTGTTTACGCGTCTAAAACCGCAGCTGGCCACGTCCCTCCACATTAAGTCAGAGGGCCCTGCCAGGTATTTCTGAACAAAGCGTAATCTAAAAGCTGCTGTTCTCCCGACCAGGTGGACAAGGCCACATTTCCCCAGTTCTTTTTTTCAGTGCTTTCACCTCCTAAAAACAGACCAAGATATTTAAAACCATCTCTTATCCATGAAAGCCCTGGAGGGAGAACTGGGAGCTCTCCATGCCATTCACCCACAGCTAGGGCTTTGCTTTTTCCCAGGTCACACTCACAGATAAAACAGAGAACTTGTTGGTTATCTCGTCATTTGGTTGATATCCTGCTGATTTCTAGAAAAAACAGTGACATCAGCAAAGGCAGATAAAACCACTTTGGCATTGAAACCACGTAAAATCAAACCGTGAACACCCGAACGTATCTTTTGAAGCAAGGGTTCCAGGGAGAGCGCGTAGAGCAATGCACAGCCTTGCCGAACACCTCTACACACCCTAAAAGGAACACACAGATCACGGTAATCTTTAGCACACTCTCAATAGCGCAATATATCACCTGGATCTTGGCGCTGAACCCAAACCTCTACATTGTTCTCCAAAGGAAGCCATGTTTGACGCAATTGAAGTCATTTCTTGATCTGATGCAATCAAAGCTGTTCTTAGACCCAATGAACTTTAGACCTCAAAAACATCAAGAATTAGGTAGATGTTATCCACCCTGGACCTGACACAGTAGGTCTGGTCCCAATGGATGACCTGCTACATAGCTTCTCTCAGCCGAGTTGCCAAGGCTTTGGAGAGAATCTTGTAATCAGTGTAGAGGAGTGGCACAGGGCGGCAGTTCTTAATGTCCTGCAGGTTTCCCTTTTTAGGCAAGAGGGTGATGACTGCCCTGCAGCACGAAGGTGGGAGTGAACCAACGGCCAAACCTTCATTGTAGAAATCCAGCGTATCTTCTGCTAGGATGTCCCAGTAGGCTTTATAAAAGTCTACTGTGAGTTCATCAGTGCCAGGAGACCTTCTGGCCCTGCATGCTCAGTAGGGCTGTGTGGAGCTCTTGTAGCCACAGGGGGCGCTCCAGCTGTGTGTTGGTCTCCTCAGACACCTGGGGCAGCCCACTGCAGAACTCCCCAAGTGTTGTCCTTGTTGTCCCTAAACTCAGTCTCAAACTCTGCAGCCCTCCTCCCAATCTGGCCTGGTTCACTCAGCTGCTGCCCTGTGTCTGATAGTAAAGAGTGGATCACCTTCCTCTGCCCATGTTTTATCTCCAAGTTGAAAAAGAAACTAGAGGGAGCCTCCATCTCTGTGATGTTCTGAACCTGAGACCCGACCAACACATCTTGGACTTTAGACTCAAGCAGGTTGGCTAAAACTAGCCTTTTGGATTTGAGAGCTTCAATATGCTCTTGATTACCTGTGGATTCACTAAGGTGTTTTAGTTCCTCTGTGTTCATCTCCAGATCTCTGATAGATCTGGTGACATCACAAGTGACATTAAGGGTGTGCTGCTAACAACATTGTTTTATTTGAACTTTTCTATGGTCCCACCACTGCCTTTGACATGTAAAATCATAATTTATTTGTCTAAAAGCAGTCAAAAAATAACTTAGAGCTTTTCCTAAACTGTGATTGTAGGTTAAAGCAAGATTAAAATGCCAGTAGGCGCTTTTAGGTAAAATGTTTGAGATAAAAACATTTCCTAAAAGCAAAGAGCTACCAGCAAAATCTGACATGTTTTAAACACATAAAAATGGTGTTTAAAACAATAAAATGATCAAGGTGAGCTAACATAATGAGGTTTTCTTTAATGTGGGACCATGTGTACTGTCTGGAGCCTTGTGCATCCTCCTAACATACATCCACCAGGCCGTCGGACGAGACCAGCTGCTGTAGGGTTTGTTGGGTGAGGCTCTGTATGACTGCGGTCCAAAAACTCACTTTCTGTACAGTTAAAATCCCCACCTAAAAAACATCATCTTCGGACCCGCAATCTCCCAACCTTCCCCCAATTTTCTCTAAAAAACACTTCCTCTCTTCACGGACATTAGGAGCATAAATATTGATAAAAAAAAAACATGTTAAAATGGTCAAACTCAGCTTTTACTAAAATACACCTTCCTTGGACGATATTTTGTACATTAAAAGAGTTTGTGGGGAAAGCCTTGGAAAAGAGGAGGGCCATCCCAGAACTTTGGGAGGTGCCGTGACTAAAAAATGCTTCCCCCTTCCATTCTCTGCGCCAGTCTGCTTCATAGTTAAAATCACTTTGGGTTTCTTGTGAAAAGAAAATGTTGATTCTGTTGTGCCATTTCAAACATGGCATTTTGCAGCCTACCTAGCTCCATTAAGATTTAAGGAAGCTATTTTAAAATGATCCATGTTGGGTAAAGGGCTATAAACAACCCCCCCCCCCCCCCTTTACTGGCAGCTGCTCCACAACGTCTGAAGGGGCCGATTCCGCTCAGTTTGGACATATTTTTATCAACTGTCCTCCTGGCCACAACCAAAGCACTACATGGTTGATGACTTAGCAAACAAGATATAATTGAAGATGTCTATTTTTACCTTGAAGCGCAAGTTGAGCTCCTTGTCATGTTTGTTTAAAACCATGTAGAGCTGTCTCCTGTATGAAATGACATGCTTCATCAGGGGTGACTTACACCCTGACAGGATCTTTCTAACGGGGGAAACCGCCTCTCCGCGACGAGACAGCGCTTTGACGAGAAACTCATCACTGACGAACAGAGGGGCATTTGATAAAATTATTTTTGTGGCGGACTGTGTGATCGGCAACACCTGAAGGAATGAGCCGCTCACCGAGATGCTCGACTCGACCAACAGGTGCGCTTGCTCCACCTTCGCCACAAACAGAACTGCAGTTTTGTTCATACGGGCCGCGTACTTGATGGTACTGTGCCCGACTACTTCACCTACAGCCAAACACATGTCCTCCACGCTGCACGGAGATCCAGCACCAAATTTGATGCTATTTCTCCACGGCAGAGTGGAGAAGGCACCAGAACCCCCACCCACCACCATGGTGTGCAAGGATGCTGACCTTCCGCTGGGCAACACCCGACAGCAATAAAACCCACCAAAAAACTAACAAGTCAAAGCACAACACACTACTATATAGACAATATTTACATGCACCCTGTGAAAAGACAGAAAAAAAGTAAGAAAAAAACACTCAAACAGATATAGCTCATGCACACTCTTTACTGCTCCTTCACTCATGCTCCTCTCACATGAAGAAAAGCTGCTTGGGCCTAATAAACAATGCAATTACAATAGGCCATCACAGCGCTTCCACTGCTTAGGCCTAATTATACTGTAAACATCTTTTTCAGGGTTTGAGATTGTTGGCATGTCACTGATAATTTTCTGCTACCTGTTATTTGTTTGTAGCAGCTGAAAGTCAGATAGTATGTCTGACGAGTGTTCGTTTGTATATGTGGTGGATATTTGAAAGAACAGGGGTCTCATTTATAAAGCTTGCGTACACACAAAATGGAGCCTGAAACGTGCGTACGCCACTTTCCAGGCAAAAGTTGGGATCTATAACAAAAAAAAAAAAAAAAAAAAACACGAGAATGTGTGGTCCTCACGTCAGTTCTGACCCATGAGTACGCTGAATTTTGGAGACAGGGCGACACAGATGGTAAAGCAGTTAGTTGCAGCCAAACTGCATCATGATTCCTCTCAGCCAATTTCACCCCATATCAGACTTTAATCATCAACTTTATCATAAGCATTCAAAACCACAAAAGGACCTTTAAATTAATAAAGGCCCATAAGCCAATTTAAAACTTAAATAAAAGTGCGCACAAAATTTTATCAGGGTTTTCTATCACATTCCGCGCATGTATTAATCTGAGTGACAGATGCATTGGGACTGTTGGAAGACCTTGGATGGAGGATTAGGAGGAAATGCAGTTTCAGTGATCAAATATTTCCTGGCCAAAATACCGTTTTAGACTCCAATCTTTGCATTTTGCTATAAACTATGGGGGAAAAGGGGTTACACCCGCCTCCAGGTGCTGAAAGGCAGCGCTCCAAACCCCAGAGTACAGAGAAACCTGTTCAAACCCATGCAGCAAATATTTTTTTTAAGTGTTCACTCTTCTTTATTTTTCTGGGTGGGGGGAGTAGGGGTGGGGGAGGAAGGTCTTATTGTGGGGAAAACCTCTCATTCCTCCTCTCCCTCCCTCTTCTGAATGTTGATCTGAGCGCACAGCTTCAGACAAATTAACAGGAGCACAGCTTTCATCTGACATTGAAAAAG
This sequence comes from Fundulus heteroclitus, assembly GCF_011125445.2. NCBI lineage: Eukaryota > Metazoa > Chordata > Actinopteri > Cyprinodontiformes > Fundulidae > Fundulus > Fundulus heteroclitus. The sequence goes on along the minus strand of NW_023396531.1, from coordinate 569,417 downwards.
CTATCATGTTTATTTTTTAACGAGTTCTTTTAAAGTGGGCAACATCTATGCTTTTACCTCTGATTTTCTCATTTAATTAATGCCTGTTTTTTCGCCATAGTTGCCACTTGACCATTATGAACACACGTGATAACACACATTGTCATTGATGTGTAATATGCAGAGTCTGGACCCAGTAAATCAGCTAGAAAACAGATCAGTGACGATGAAAACAAGTTTATTTCGAGATGCGGAGTAGCAATGTGGAGCACCTCAGCTCGGCTGGAAACCCCTAGAGGCAAAGGCGACAGGTTAGTAATAATACTGGCTTAGGGCATACAGGATGAGATCAGATTTGATCACTAACCTGATTAGGGAGAGTCAATGCTGGGGACGTTGGCAGCAGCCGAGGAGTCGAACTTCAGTCGAAGCAGACAGTCTGTAAGGGGTTATCCTTCAGCAACTTGGTCCAGGGGATTGTCCAGGGTCAGAGCCGAGAGAGCAGAGGTCCAGAATGTTTTCAATGGGTTGGAAACATTCTGGGTCTAGGTCCAGGTTCGGTAACGAACTGTCCAGAGGAAACCAGAGGTTAGTCGGGTTTACTCACAGACTGGTTGGGTTCCGGCATGGGGGCAGAACTGTCCAGGATGAGCAGAGCAGAAATCCAGAGTCAAACGGTTCGGGTCTTCGATCAGGCAGACAGAATCAGACAAGGGGCAGACAGGCTTGGTAACAAGGCAGAAATAGGTCTGGCAACAAACAGGCAAAAACAGGCTTGGTAAACAGAGAGGCTGGAAAGTTCTCACCAACTGGTTTGAGACGACCTGGCACTGGAGGCTGATTAGGACTGTGCTTATATGCAGGAGAGACCAGGTGGAACCAGTGGAGGTTAATTGCAGTGAGAGAGGAGTAGAGCAGGTGTACTGAATTGTGGATCAGCTCCAGTGCCAGGATCATGACGAGGTGCTTTGTTGTTGAATCTGGGTGCGTAGAGGGCTGAACATGAGGCATAAAGGGAAATTGCGTGTACGCCAATTTCTTTTTCTTGGCATATCCACACTTTTAGAATGGATTCAATGCAGTTTTGTAAATGAGGCCCCAGAATATAATATATATACAGTGTATATATATATTTCTTTAAGTTAATTTAGATATTGTGTTACAATATAATTGTATTTGTTTTTCTTCCTAGCCATTTTTAGGCATTTAAATATGTAATAAGGCAACAGGCACATTTATTTATATAGCACATTTTAGTACAAAAACAACGCAAAGTGCTTTGCATGATTAGAACATTGGAAAATAAAAACAGAATAAAAGCAAAGTAAAAAAAACAGTTGGAATAAAATGTAGAAAAATTTAAACAAAATGAAACATAGGAAAATGGAAACTAAAAGCAAATATTAATGATTTTATCAATAGTTGGACTACAAATTTAAACTAGTGATGCTTCCGTTAAAAGTTTAACTAGAATAGTCAAAGGCAATCCTAAACAAATAGGTTTGTAATCTTGATTTAAAATAACTCAGGCTTTCAGCACTTTTACAGTTTTCTGGAAGTTTGTTCCAGATAAGTGGAGCATAGGAACTAAATGCTGCTTCTCCTTGTTTAGTTCTGGTTCTAGGTATGCAGAGTAGACTGGAGCCAGAAGAACTTAGTGGTCTCGAGCGTTGATGCACTGATAACAAGTCTGTTATGTATTTCAGTGCTAAGCCATTCAGAGGTTTATAGACTAACAGAAGTATTTTAAATTTTATTATCTGAGATACAGGGAGCCAGCCTTCAGAACTGGGGTGATGTTCTCTACTTTCTATATATAGTAAAGCAAATTGGCCCAAGGACTGAACCCTGTGACACTCCACAAGTGACCCTAGAGCCTGGTTCTGCTGGAGCTTTTCCTTCCTGTTAAAAGGGAGTTTTCCTCTTCATGGACAATTCAGACAACTGTCCCTGTGGCTCTATGCTCTTTCATGAGGAGTGGATGCTGCTTGTCAAGACTTGATGCAATCTACTGGGTTTCCTTAGATAGGAAACCTTTTGATCAATCTGTATAGTCTGATTGAATTTGACTTTAGAAAGTGCCGTGAGATTATATGAATTGGCGCTATATAAATAAAATTTAATTGAATTGATGACAATCAACAAGAGGGTTAATATTTCTCCAATTTTAGCTTTCCTTCATTGGTTGGTATTGGGTCTAACAATACTAACCAATGAAGGGATGAAGCTAAAATTATAGATAACTCAGAAAGCTCAATTGGGTCTAAACAGTCCAAACACTGATCAGGTTCCAAAGATTCCTCCAACGCTACCTTTCTTATTGAGGAGGATGCCAATGATTTTATTTTTAATGTAATAAATTTTATTTATTAAGAATCCCATTGTCAGGGTGCAATTCTGCCTACTGCACCCTGAGCCTTTCCAGCACCTTCCTTCTCCCACCCAGCTCTGTCTCCACTCCACTAATCATCTACACCTGTCAGTTTCTAATCAGCACAGTCTCTTTCCACCTGCCAGCCTCTCCATATAAACCCTCCTCAGTCAGCTCCTCATGGCTGGTCTGTCTTCAATCTTCTGTTGCACCTCAGTCAGAGACTTTCCCACGTTTGGCTGAGCGTCAACTCTCCCTAGTCTGACAGACCAGAGATTTTCCCACGCCTGGTTGCCACTGCGTTCAAAGAAATCTCTATACTGGACTTACTGCAGCCACCTCGTTCCACAAACACTCACCTCCTCCGTAGGCATCCTGTCTCGGCAGCACTCCAGCTCCCTCCAGTCCTCCGGCTCCTGCACTCATCTCCCATCAGCTGCCGTCCGGTAACAGACTCTGGTCCTCATCCTCCAAAAACCAACCCATCTTTCTAGCAATAAACTCTCTGAACTAAGCTCCGTGTGTGTGGTGTGTGCTCGGTTCATACCGACAAATCCTGACACCCATAAAGTTATTACTGCTGAGATGTAAGGTGATAGATGGATCAACAGAGCTCTGACTTTGTACTAAAGAGCAATCTTGGATTGTTTTTATTCTGCTCTGTTAATGAAGAAAAGTATGCTGATCTACCCTACATACTATTTACTCTGATTGTTGCACATCTCCAGAACTTATGCCTGCTGCAACCAAAAATCCCCCTTCCTGACTCCATCATTGCCAACAGTGTTCCGCTCTGTAATATAAACAGATTTTTGTTTCTAGATAGACCGCATAAATATATCATATGAATCCGATGCCAAAATGTGATAAACACTGAACAAAGTAACACCTAATTATATTATACTCTTGCATATACAGATGTAAAGACATTTTATTAAATAAAGAAGTAGGATGGAAATAAGCTGGTATTTTAAAAAATAGAACAAAGTATAACGAGTTAAAACAAATTATTTACATTTTATTAGAATGGCATGTTGAAAATGATCCATATACTTGTCAATATTGAATTTTAAATGATTCATTGATTTTGAAGAACTTAAAAACCCTTAATAACTGCTGATCAGCTTTTTGCAGCTTTTTTATTTTATTTTGACATTTGTTTTTGGAGCACAGACTCATGCAGGCTGGAATTCCTCTTACCATCGCCATCATTCCAACTCATTGTCTGTTCTAACATCAGGTTTCATATTTCATTCATATGTATACCCCATCTACTGCACTTGTATACTGTCTTAATTTACATCTCCATAAGATTTTCATTAGTGACCTTTGTCTTTTTAGGCTTTCTGCCCCAATGTTGCACAAAGTCAGCCAATAACTTTACGCTATTTTGTGGGGAAGAAGACTATCATTCTGAACCTGCTAGAATTTGTATCCTCGTCCACATAATGGAATAATAGCATCCCACATTCTTGAGTTTTTTGCTTAAAAACTCTTCTTGTGTTCTATGTGTATATAGATTAATTAAAAACAAATATAAGTAAACATTCATCCTAGGAGAGGTATGAATGCTATATATTATAATGCCAGTTCAGGACGTGACAGCCTGCATCTCCCATGATGCAAAGTGGTCAAAATGGCCATCAACTCCCATCATGCAACACAGCCCTAAATGGCCGCTGCCCCTATCGACGGTTAACAGATAACGTTACTATGGGGAAGGTATTTATTCCGATCGCACACTGCGATTCCTTCTTCTTTGGCAGACCGCCAGACTGGGAAGACACCACAGTTGTTTCACTCCGTGGGTTTCCACCCCACACGCCACGTGCTCGAATTTCTCGCTTGACCGAGAATTACCGAAGCAACTCCATCCCTGCACTGCTAATGCAGGAGGTCGACTCTAAAAAGTACTTTTCCTAACCCACTTCGATCGAAGACTGAGAGCCGTTTATCTCCCAGTGATCGTAAAGGGACTACGCTTTCGTTTTGGCCAAAGCGTCTCAACAGCCCAGAGAGAGACTTCGAGGACCCCCCCTTTCCTGACGGATCTGCACTTGCCGTAGCGCTCCAGGACGCCCACAGATTTGGAGCCGGGACACCCCCTGAGACAACACAAGTAACGGGGCTTCCCCCTTTTATTTTTATTTCTCTTTTCACCCGTAAGGTGATTTAGGTGTGCCTGGGCAGAAGTAGGAGTTTAGTTTAATTCTTGTTTACTCCAAGACGGAGTGTTTTAATTGCTGAATATTTCCTGTTGTATGTGCATGCATTTTGAAAGTGATTTTGGCTGTGTTGATTTGCGGTTCTTATAAGTGGCTCCACCGAGAGCCGATTTTCCCATCTTCTTCCCTCTACTTTTGCTTTCTCCTTATCAGTTAAATCTCTTTGTGAACCTCGGTTCGCGCTCTTCTCTTGAATCTCTCATTCGGGCCGCCTCTTAATCAAGGTGCTACCTCACATCAGTGTAAGCGTTGATTACGTCATTAAGACCTCCCCCTTTACGTATCACGCAAGGTGATGCATAAAGGGTCACGTGTCGTCATTGTCGCCATCTTTGAGAGGCACAGCATAGCTAAGCTGTAGCTAGCTGTTGGAAAACATCAAAGCGTCCAGCTGGATTCTCAAAGCTGTTTGTCTTTTAATGTTGCTGCGTCAGTGCCAATGTCTTGAATGTGATGTTTAAACAACTGAGTGAAGTAAGATTTGCTGTCTCTTATTTTAACCCATTTTTGACTTTTGTTTCCACATATATTTTGCATGTTTGGTTTAGTAGTGAGTAGAGTTCCATGGTTATTGAATCAGAGAATTACTGTAACAGGGAATTGCTTTTGGTTCAATAAAAACAACAACTTCTGGAATAGTTATTGTTTGTGTTCATTCCAATTCACAGTCGCATGGTCTTTCAGAATATAGAGTTACCACTTTTCGTGTTAACATCTGACATTAAAACAGAGACACAATCATTGGATGGTGATATAGAGTAAGGGTTTAAACTCTAATTGCAGTAATATTGGAGTTCTCATAGCTTGCTGGATAAATCTCATCGGTCAGAAGCTGATCTGATAATCTTGTTCCGGCATAAATGAGTTCATAACAGCTAATTAATAAATGCATTAGTGGGATTTAGTCATTACAAGTTTAGAGCCTTATAACCACCACCATTTGAGTAATATTTTGTTATAGCTACTATTTGAGTTTGAATATTTTATTATTAAAATTACAACACCAAAAATATAATTAATAATAATAATCATATTCAAACAGCTTCTGGCATAACAATATTGTTATCATTATTGTTATTATTATTGTTATTTGTATGCGTTAAAAAATGAAATAAAGAATACACTTTTTGTTACATTTAGAATTGTGGAACTTGGCCCGACTGGAACCAGACAGACCAGAATGTAACAAAAAATTGGAGTTGTTCCGTAATTTGATGGTAAATGACAGAGAGCAAGTCTATTGACAGTGGCGTTTGGAGTAGTCATGGAGGATGTGAAACTGTTCTCATTAACAAAGTAGTTGGTCCGTCAGTCGGACGTGTACAGAATGGAGCAATAATGAAGGAGGCAATTTAGTGGAGTTTGAACTCTTTATTTTTTTCTATCTTTATTGTTTTATGCAGACACCTCTGTAGGAGGAGAGGTTGTGTCAATATTTGCGTGTGATTAGACAATCAATGTATCAATTCCCAGGACTTACCTGGGTTTGTTTTTCTTTTATTCCAATAATTTTAATTATGTTGTCTGTTTATACTGTACATATCTCGGTTGAGTTTACCTGATGAAAATAAAAAAAGTATATAGGTCTGTTGTTCAGTGTTTAGTAGTTAGTGTGAAAAAACTTTTTTGTAAAGTAACAACTCTGGTACAAGTTGGTAAATAATTTAATTTGAAATAATTCTTTACAACTTTTCCTGCCCACAGATCCAGTGCAATAACAGAAGGAACTAATTAACTCTATTAACTATAACTCTAATGTGCATCATCATCTACTATAATTTGTCAGTTGAGACAAAACTAACTCATAAGGGAGAAAGGTTTTAATTTTTTTGTGGACAATCATACTTGACTGGTAATAAAAGTAAACCACTAGTATATTTCATATATTTTCAAGTAAATTCTTTTCACTTTTTCCATTATAAATATGAAAATAATTAAATTCCTGAGTAAAACAGGTCCATTTATTAAAACGCAGTTGCAGAACTATTAGACTTATGATGAATGTACATTCAACTATACTCTGCAAATACGTACTTACTAAGCACACAAGAATATACTTGCGTACTTGAGTGTTGAGAAACAGCCAATTTATATCCGCAATGATCTCTTCTTCTTTGGTGACTTCCATCTTTCTCATATTGCTACAAATTATTAAAATGGTAGTATATTTTGTTTTGGATTCAAAAAGCTAAAGCAAAAATCACTTTGGATTTTTGATTAGTTCCATGTTACATTTTTACATTTAGCTTTTAAAAACGAAAAAAAAAGTTATTTTCTTTTTGCATTTTTGCTTTGTTGCTTTGAAGCCAAAGATGAGCCATACATAGATTTAGATATTGAACCTATTGTTGGTAATCCCATTCAGAAACACATTTTTATATAATGGGTAAAATGGTCCTTTCATCCTGAGAGTAGTCAATACATGATGTATTCAGTAAAAGGAACAAAAAAAATGGACTTCTGTGAGAGCTGCAGGACTGTAAAACCTCTGACCAATCCTTGCCATTCGGACCAAAGCAAACTGTTTTACAAGATTATGAGAAGAAGAGGAAGGCCTCAGATGAAAGAAATAAGACCTAAGGAGCAGAAAACCAGGTAAAATGGTAAGATTGTTTTGCACATGCACAGTTATTCAAAAAGGGACTTGGCCGTTTCTTACTTACATTTCAGGAAATATCTGCTCCACCTTTAAGTCTAGATCTAATGTAAATTTTGATAATAATATTTGACCCCATAAAAGGAAACTTATTGTAAACTCTTAAAAACAGACAAAGCAAAACCCTGCTCTAAATCAATGAAGCTGCTTTCACCAAAAAAAAGAAAAAGTTCTATCTGTGCAAGGCATGGCTTCTTAAAATCATGCACGTAGTTCATTATACTAATCTGAGGTTATCTAAGCTTTAGCCTTCTGTTTCCAGTTCATGTAACAAATGTGGACAATCTCCAGAAGACTAGTCTCATATATGTTGGTTCTATCTTAGGCTTGTTAAATCCATCCATCCATCTTCTAACATATCTATCCCTTGTGGGGTTACAAGGGGTGCTGGTGCCTATCTCCAGCTGTCATGAGTGGGCGAGAGGCGGGGTACACCCTGGACAGGTCGCCAGTCTATTGCAGGGCAACACAGAGACAAACAGGACAGACAACCATTCTTGCACACACTAACACCTAAGGAGAATTTAGAGAGGCCAATTAACCTAACGGCTTGTTACATTTTGGTCACAAATCTTTTCAACTCTTAGTGGTGCATACAATACAATTATCACTCCTGAAACACTGTTGGCCATATTTGGCTGCTCTCTACAGCCTACTAACTCAAGGATCAAGCAATCGGATTTTGCCTTTATCACCCAGACATCTCATACTGTTAAAGTGGAAAAAGCACCTCCTTATTCACATGGTGGGTGGATGAAGGAGCTGTCGCTGTCTCTCAAACTGGAGAAGCTTAGATTCTCCATAAGTGACTCCTTGGACTTGTTTAAAACAATCTAGGGACCTCTCCTAAATCATATAATTTTTTAAGATCACTGTCTGAGCTAACTGTCTGATTGTGAAAACTGAGCCACTTCCTTCCCCCATGTTATTTTTATTAATTTATTTTTTGTAATAATTTTTTCTTATTTTTATTCATTTATTTATTCATTGTGTTTATGTATTTTTATTATACTTTATTGTTTATGTATTATATATCCATATATCCATATATCCATCCATCCATCCATCCATTTTACAACATGCTTATCCCTATTGGGGTCACGAGGGGTGCTGCTGCCTATCTCCAACTGTCAATGGGCGAGAGGCGGGTACACCCTGGACAGATCGCCAGTCCAGTGCAATATATATATATATATTAGTGCTGTCAAACGATTAAAAATTTTAATCGCGATTAATCGCATAATGTCGATAGTTAACTCGAGATTAATTGCAAATTAATCGCATATTTTATCCTTTTATTTCTGAAAGTGTAATAGCCTGTTTGGGCATTTTAATGTGCAATTTTGCAATAAATGACACTATTAAAATACATGCTTGTACAAAACATATTTTTATTTTATTTTTCAAGCACTTTTCAGAATTGGAATGAAAACATCCTGGTGCCAAATGTTAAACTCTGGACTATGATGGCTAAATGACTAATCATGACGCCCTGATGTTTACACAGTGTGTAAACAAATGTGTAAATTGTCAGGACTCAGCCGGCAGGGCCAGGCAGCGCGCTGCCGGCTCTGCCGTCTCTGCTTCTTCCACTGGTGTTCGGGGTTGACTGTTGGGCGGAGCACGCACACCTGCGGGCAGTTGAGCAGCACTGGGCCCCGCTATAAGAACTGCGCTCGAACAGCGGGAGGATGCCAAAGTGTTACCGTTGTGGTTCACTCCCTGAGCTCTGACGTCTCCTCTCGTGCTCCTGCGAGTTCTCCCGTGCTCCCTCTCGTGCTCCACTGGTTACCTTCTGAGTCGGCTTCTCCGGACCCAAGGTACCCCTCTGACGATCTTCTGGTTCCTCCCGCTGTTCTGATCCCTTGGATTCCCCCGGTGCTGCTCGGACCCACTCCTGCCCCAGCTTCCCACGGACACCCGTCTCCTCCACCGTGTGCTAGGCTGAGACCGCACTGCCCCCTCCCCGGTCAGGTTCCCAGCGCTTCGTGGTAAGCTTACGCTCCTAGCAGATTTCCGCCGGCTCTCTTCCGTGGACTAACAGTTTGTTCTCCTCCGTAGTGTGTTCCGGTTCCCTGGTCCCCGTTCGTGTGCCCCAGCGTCTGCTGTGACAGATTAGCTCTCGTCCTCCCCGTTGTTCCTTGAAAATAAAACCCGTGAAGTCTGATCTGTCTCACCGAGTGTATTCTGCATGTGGGTCAAACATTTAAAAGCAAACATGACAGAAGAACACTCTGGCCAAATTGACTCAGCGAGTACATTCGGTGGGACTCTAGCCGTCCAACAGGATCAGATCCGGGTTGCAGGACCAGCTACAGGGTTTTGCTGCCCAGATCAACCAACTGACAGGTATGTTGAGCGCTAGCCGGCAGCCAGCTGTTTCCGCGTCTCCCGGCCCCTCCCCTGACCCCGCGTCAGTAGTGACTCATCCCCTAATCCGGAGAAATTCTCCGGGGAGAGTGGTGACTGTGGGGGTTTCCTCTTCCAGTGCTCCCTAGTTTTTAATCGTTCTCCCAGTCTGTTTACCCACGATTACGCTAAGATCTCTTTTATTTTACGGCTTCTTACCGGAAAAGCCCTTAGATGGGCGGAGACCCGCTTCCCTGACTGCCAACAGTTCGGCTGCTCTTTTAGTGATTTCCTAACTGAGTTTAAGATGGTTTTCGCGGCCGAATCAGACGAAGTGCAGAGTTCCCAGCGGTTGTTGGCCCTTCGGCAGCGGGGCAGACGAGTGGCTGATTTTGCCATCGACTTCCGTACGGTGGCTGCGGCTGCGGGCTGGGAGCAGCGCGCGCTGAAGTCCGTGTTTTTTCAGGCATTAGACGAGTCCCTCAAGGACGAGCTGGCGCGTCTAGAGGAGCCAACCACTCTTAATGAATACATAACCCTCGCTGTCCGGCTAGATAACCGGCTTCGGGCTCGGGGCAGAAACCGGCCAGATAGACCCCTCATGGTTACACTTTATTTGAAGGGGTGTACATAAGACTGACATTACACTGTCATAAACATGACATAACACCAATTATGAACATAAATTATTACTCTTTATGAATGTTTAGGACTGTTGTCATTAATTATCATTCTGTAAATTATGACACTATTAAAGCAAAGTTGACATTGTTTAAAATGTCTTTGTTATGACAACTTGACATTAACAGAGACAAGGTTCAATTTAGGGCTTGATTTGGGATTAGGTTCAATTTAGGTCTTGATTTGGGATTAGGTTAAATTAAGTTTAGGGCTTGATTTGGGATTAGGTTAAATTAAGGGTTTGATGTGGGATTAGGTTAAATTAAGGGTTTGATTTGGGATTAGGTTAAAATAAGGGCTTGATTTGGGATTAGGTTAAATTAAGTTTAGGGCTTGATTTGGGATTAGGTTAAATTTAGGGTTTGATTTGGGATTTGGTTAAATTAAGGGCTTAGCTTGGGGTTTTGTTAAGGGCTTGTCATAACAAAGACATTTTAAACAATGTCAACTTTGCTTTAATAGTGTCATAATTTACCGAATGACAATTGATGACAACCGTCCTAAACATTCATAAAGAGTAATTTATGTTCATAACAGGTGTTATGTCATGTTTATGACAGTGTAATGTCAGTCTTATGTACACCCCTTCAAATAAAATGTTACCCCCCTCATTTATCGGCCACCTCTGCCCGAGCGGAACGCCTCTCCAGCCGCCGTGACTCCTCCATCACCCCCGGAGCCTATGCAGCTGGGCCGGGTTCGGCTCACTCCCTCTGAGAGGCAACAGCGAATGAGTTCACGATTATGCATTTATTGTGCTTCTCCCACCCACTTTAAAGATTGTCCAGACCGGCCAAAATATTAGGTTCGGCGGTTGTAGAGGAGGAACCAGCGGACCGATCTCAGTTGTCTCTTTCTACTCCTCCACGCCTCTGCTTAAAGGCAGTGATCGTCTCCGTGCGAGACGCATTTAAGTTGTCTGCCCTAGTAGATTCGGGGTGCGATTTTAATTTATTAGACCGTTCTTTTGTTCTCCGCGCTCGCCTTGAGACAGTTCCCCTAGAAACTCCCCTTCAGGTTTCAGCCCTAAACGGAGGGGTTCTTCCAAGAATAACCCATCGAACCAAGCCTTTAGAACTCGTGGTCTCTGGCAATCACAGAGAAAAGATCTCATTTCTAGTTTTTCCTGTTAAGCATGCCCCACTAGTTTTAGGTTTCCCGTGGTTGCAACAGCATAACCCACTGATTAATTGGGCCGACCGGTGGGTTGAGACCTGGTCACCTAAGTGCCATGCTGACTGCTTGCAGTCAGCTGTACCCCCCTGTCAGGTGCACACACTGCCTCAACCTCAGGTAGATCCCGAAACCTTAAAACTGGTTCCTACGCCCTATCATGACTTAAAACAGGTCTTCAGCAAGGCTCAGGCGTGTTCGCTCCCTCCGCATCGCCCGTACGACTGCGCTATTGATCTCCTGCCTGGTGCCCCGCTGCCGACCAGCCGCCTCTATAACATCTCCCAATCTGAACGTCAGGCCCTCGAAAAATATATCAAAGAGTCGTTAGCCGCTGGGTTAATCTGTCCGTCATCCTCCCCATTCGGTGCCGGGTTCTTTTTCGTCTCAAAGAAAGACGGCTCCCTTCGCCCCTGCATCGATTACCGTGGCCTAAACGCTATTACTGTTAAAAATAAATATCCACTCCCACTCCTCTCCTCCGCCTTAGAGCCTGTTCAATATGCCACTGTCTTCACTAAGTTAGATCTGCGTAACGCTTACCACTTAGTGCGGGTCCGCCGGGGAGATGAGTGGAAAACGGCCTTCAAGACTCCCCTGGGGCATTTTGAATATCAGGTCATGCCTTTCGGCCTGTGTAACGCCCCTGCAGTGTTTCAAGCCCTGGTAAATGACGTTCTCCGCGACTTCCTAAACATCTTCGTCTTTGTCTACTTGGACGACATCCTCATTTACTCCCGCAACCTAGCCGAACATCAACACCATGTCCGCCAAGTGCTCCAACGTCTTCTTGAGAACCGGCTATTTGTAAAGGCGGAGAAATGTGAATTTCACAAACCCTCAGTCTCATTCCTCGGCCTCATCCTGGAAGGGGGGCGGGTCCGGTCTGACCCCGAGAAAATAAGAGCTGTCCTCGAGTGGCCCGTACCCAATTCCAGGAAAGAATTACAGCGTTTCCTTGGGTTCGCCAATTTCTACAGGCGTTTCATCAGAGGCTACAGCCAGGTCGCCGCCCCTCTTCATGCCCTCACCTCCGTAAAGATTCCTTTCTCGTGGAACCCTCAGGCTGACTCGGCGTTCACCACCCTAAAGAAGCGGTTTTCTCAAGCCCCCATTCTAATCCACCATGACCCGAAGAAACAGTTCACAGTGGAGATTGACGCTTCTGACACCGGGGTGGGTGCAGTCCTCTCCCAGAGCTCTGACCATGACCAAAGGTTACATCCATGTGCCTTCTTCTCCCGACGTCTCTCCCCGGCAGAACGAAATTACGACGTCGGAGACAGAGAGCTGTTGGCAATAAAACTCGCCCTGGAGGAGTGGCGTCATTGGCTCGAGGGGTCCGAGCAGCCCATCCTGATCTGGACAGACCATAGAAACCTGGCCTACCTCCAGACGGCGAAGAGACTGAACCCCCGTCAAGCCCGCTGGTCCCTTTTCTTTTTCCGTTTTAATTTGACCATTTCCTATCGCCCCGGTTCCAAGAACCAGAAGCCAGACGCCCTGTCCCGCCTTTACTCTCCTCCCGACTCAGAAAAGGAACCAGCACTGATTCTCCCGCCGTCCTGTGTGATCGGAGCCCTCTGTTGGAAGATCCAGGACCTAATCTCCCGAGGCCTTCAGACCGAGCCAGACCCTGGAACCGGACCTCCAAACCGTACCTACGTGCCTTCTTCAGCCCGACCTCATGTCCTCCAGTGGGCCCATTCTACAAGATTTTCTGCTCACCCTGGCATCCTCCGGACCCGGACTTTCCTCTCCCGACGCTTCTGGTGGCTCACCTTGTCCCAGGACGTAAAACAGTTTGTCCTCTCGTGCCCCATCTGCGCCCAGAACAAGTCATCGAACAGCCCCCCCGCTGGCCTCCTTCAGCCCCTCCCAGTTCCCGAGCGCCCCTGGTCGCACATTGCCCTCGATTTCGTCACCGGACTCCCCTCATCCCAAAGAATGACCACAATACTCACCGTAGTCGACAGGTTTTCCAAGGCATGCCATCTCATCCCCCTCAGAAAGCTTCCCTCAGCCCTCCAAACGGCCCAGCTCCTGGTGAAACACGTGTTTCGCCTGCATGGTATCCCGCAGGACGTTCTGTCTGACCGTGGTCCCCAATTCATCTCGCGGGTGTGGAGAGAGTTTGCCGTGGCCCTTGGGGCCCGGTACACCCTCACTTCCGGCTATCACCCGCAGACCAACGGTCAGACAGAACGGTTGAACCAGGAGCTGGAGACCGCCCCTCCGCTGCCTCACCTCTCAGAACCCCACAGATTGGAGCAAATTTCTCCCATGGGTTGAATACGCCCACAATTCCCACATCTCTACAGCCACAGGCTTGTCCCCCTTCGAGGTCTCCCTTGGCTATCAGCCCCCGTTACTCCCCGAGGACAATAAACCCATCGCCGTCCCCTCTGTCAACGACCACATCACCCGCTGCAGACACTATTGGACCCAGACCATCCAAGCCCTCAAACACACAGCAGAACAAAACCCCCGATTTGCTGACCGGAAGCGAGTCCCAGCCCCCACCTACCATCCCGGTCAGAAAGTCTGGCTGTCCACCAGAGACATCCCCTCTAGAGCTGCCTCCCGAAAGTTGTCCCCACGTTTCACCGGCCCCTATGAGATCATCTCCATCGTCAGTCCCACCACCGTCCGTCTCCGCCTCCCATCTCACTCCCGAGTCCATCCCACATTCCACGTTTCTCAGATCAAGCCTGTCATCTCTAGTCCCTTGTGCCCTCCGGCCGAACCCCCTCCACCCACCCAGGACCACCATGGACGTCAGATCCAACGGATCGTGGCCTACCGTCCACGTGGTAGAGGTTTCCAATACCTCATGGACTAGGTTGGTCGCGGTCCCGAGGATCGGTCCTGGCTCCCTGGTTCCGCCATCCCCGACCTGTCTCTCATTAGCTCCTTCCTTGCTTCTCGACCCTCCACGTCCTCCTTGTGGTCGCCAGGAGGCGACCCTTGAGGGGGGGGTGGTGTCAGGCAGGGCCGGGCAGCGCGCTGCCGGCTCTGCCGTCTCTGCTTCTTCCACAGGTGTTCGGGGTTGACTGTTGGGCGGAGCACGCACACCTGCGGGCAATTGAGCAGCACTGGGCCCCGCTATAAGAACTGCGCTCGAACAGCGGGAGGATGCCAGAGTGTTACCGTTGTGGTTCACTCCCTGAGCTCTGACGTCTCCTCTCGTGCTCCTGCGAGTTCTCCCGTGCTCCTTCTCGTGCTCCACTGGTTACCTTCTGAGTCGGCTTCTCCGGACCCAAGGTACCCCTCTGACGATCTTCTGGTTCCTCCCGCTGTTCTGATCCCTTGGATTCCCCCGGTGCTGCTCGGACCCACTCCTGCCCCAGCTTCCCACGGACACCCGTCTCCTCCACCGTGTGCTAGGCTGAGACCGCACTGCCCCCTCCCCGGTCAGGTTCCCAGCGCTTCGTGGTAAGCTTACGCTCCTAGCAGATTTCCGCCGGCTCTCTTCCGTGGACTAACAGTTTGTTCTCCTCCGTAGTGTGTTCCGGTTCCCTGGTCCCCCTTCGTGTGCCCCAGCGTCTGCTGTGGAAGATTATTTCTCGTCCTCCCCGTTGTTCCTTGAAAATAAAACCCGTGAAGTCTGATCTGTCTCACCGAGTGTATTATGCATGTGGGCCAAACATTTAAAAGCAAACATGACATAAATAAATACCTGTTTTCATGCCGATATATATTTTTTTGCCTCTTAAACAAAGCTAGACATGGTATGATGCATAAACATATAAATTAATAAAAATTTTACATTTCAATAAAGTCATAAGTTTTGTTCATTTCTTCACTCTCTCACTCTCTCACACATCTAATTCTGAGCTTTCACACCAACAACAATACAGGTCATTCCAGTCTTACACTTTGCTTGCAACTGGGCAGGAGCTTAGTACCCTGAATGAGACTGTTTAAGATCTGATTAGTAACTCCAGGTCCTTCGTTTGGCAACGTAATTCAGCCTTAGTTTGTCAAATACAGAGAAAACAAATTAATAAGCATTAAAGTGCGGTTTATGGGTTGGGTTTCTGCAATTTTATCAACGTGTAAAAGCTCATCTTCAGAACCAATGTCTGATAAAATGATAATCTGCACCATGTAATCTACTTTCAGCAGTTATCACCGGTTATTGCACCGTAAACTGCAGAAAATACGTGCAAAGTTGCTCTCTCTGACTTTACTACCGTCGGCTCCTATGGCGGAGGGATATCTCAGCTGGATACACTAAAATGTAGTGCAGGCAGGTCTCATAATAACCCCTATTTCGTCACTTATTTTAGAGCCCAAATAAGCGATTTCCCTTTCAGAAACGTGCCCAAAAAAAACGCAACCCGTGACTCATGAAATTTAGAAGTGCTTTTAGAAAAAAGAAGCCCGAAGTCGCATGTGTCCGATGGTAAAAGAAACAACAGTGAGCGCAGCGCGGGTCTGTTTTGCTACAGTTTTCTAGCGCTCTTGAAACTACGCAAAGCACCGAGGGTAAAAGAAACACAGTCCGGAGAGCGCGGCAGGGGGAAAAACATTAGGGCGATTAACGCCGACAAAAAAATTGTCCGCGTTAAAATGGGTTTGCGTTAACACCGTTAATAACGCGTTTAACTGACAGCACTAATATATATATATATATATATATATATATATATATATATAAAAAAGAGGTGGTAGGCAAGAGTGGGCTGGCATAAATTCTTCAATCTGGAATGCAGAAAGATAGAAGATTGGTTTGCTCAAGGTGACCAGATTTTGGCTTACTAATTATCACTAGGGATTTGCTCAGGTGGCGCTGCACATCACCGTGAGCTCATTATCCCACAGTGAAACAAGGTGGGGGCAGCATCATTCTATGGGGACTCCTTTCTTCAGCAGAAAAATAGAAACTGGTCAGAGTTGAGGGGGAGATAGGTGGAGCTAAATACAAGGCAACCTAAAATCCTGGTAGAGGCTGTCAAGGGATTTCCAAATGCACCTGGTTCAGCTGGATTTGATTGTATGGTAACTGGGTAAAGGGGCCTGAAATTATAGGAATAATGTTTGTAGAAGAAACTGAAGGCCATGCATCGTTTTTCCTTCAACTTCAAAATCTACTTTATGTTGGTCTGTCACCTCAAGTGTCAGGACTATGAATACTATTGCAATGCACTATATAGAGTCTAAAGTGGCCAAGTCATGTATTTTAACCATAGAAAGAAAACTAAATGATATTGTCATGGTCTTTAGGTGTTTGGCCCTCATGCAGAACACAGTCGGGAGACAAAAAGCAGTTTAAGGTGTTTCATTGGAGGCTCGGAGATACACTGAGAGATAATGCTCACAGAGTGAGCGGCCGACAGTGATCGAGACGCCAGGATCGAAATCGTGCCGGGTACCGGTAACCTAGCCGGGGGGAGTGGAGCAGAAGAACGGATTCATTAGAACTCTTCTCTTGGTGGAACTAGGTGACCGAGTGATAGTTGAGCTGGCAGGTGGAACTGAGGCGGGGAGCCCGAGCAACACCACAGGGGGAAGGTGAGATGCAGGTGTGCACCATGCCCACCTGTCAACTACGATCACCTGTGAGGGAAAAAGAGAAGAGAACAGGCAGCGCTGACCGAAACTGTACAGTGCAGCCTGCAGAACCCTGACAGATATATACTCGTCATCTTCACATAAAATATATATGCCAAGCATTCATCCTGATAGTGTTTACTTAGTACTTTTAGAGCATAAAAAACATTGCACAGGGCACGATTACTATACATAAACATTGGTGTGCCATCTGTTGCTGAGCAGTACTGCAAAACTATCAGAAGATGGCAACAACTGACGCAATTACTGTAAGAGCCTCTCCTGCAATGCCTTGTGGTAAGGTAACAGCTTTGCTTTGTCAAAGACCAACCTGACCTAACTGGTTAGTTTACTTTCTTTTTGCTCCTCCACTGGAGTTGCTGACTCGCTCGGAGTGGAGCAATTTGAAAATGCCTCATTCATGTGCTCCATGGAATTGTACCAACTGATTCACAGTGCAAGCCAGATCTACTGGCATTATCTTTTACAGGTAAGAATTAACACACGCACGCACGCATGCCCGAACAGACAGATATGTCAGTAGGCTCCATTGTCTCTCCTTGTTTACTCATTGCTCACATGGTTAATATTGTACTTCTGGTTACATAGTCTTGTTATGGTAAATATACTCAGAAGCTCAATGTTTACTAACAAAGCAAAAACAAAGTGTAAAGTAGAAATAAAATATAATAAGCCAACAGGGCATGATAATTTAATTGGAAAACCTTTGTATCCAATCAAAGTGAGCAACTGGCTTTGAAATGTGTAAAAGTCATAGTATGTGACTGGGCCCCTTTAATCTCTGTGGTAAGATTAATTAAATATCGGAAGGCAGTAGGTAGGGTGCTTTCTAACTTTTTTCTGGAAAGATATTCTGCTGACATTTTGTTTATTTGGAGCCATCTTTGACCGATTTTGAAAAGAAAAAAAAAAGTATGTCTTTGATGTGCTGCCAAAGTCTCTGATGACATTCATCCAGATCTTTTCTGGAATATTATTAGTGCTGGGTACACACTGAACATCTGAATATGATCCAAATCCAATTAACAAGGATAGTAGGCACATAAACCCAAAAATGGAAATGAATGTTTGCCATGCAAATACAAATTGGCTTAGATGAGAGAACATGATTGTACTAAGGATTCAGAAACAGATGACAAAATGGGAAAGACAAATAAAATATGATCTAGAAAGTACAGTTACGTCAGGCTGCTCAGAAAATGAACTCACTCCTATGTATACTGCCATGTGATTTGTTCTAGTTTCGTTATGATTAAATATGATTTAAGAATACTGGGAAGGAGCAATCTTTTATTTCCACAGTCCCCCCCCCCCCCCTTTCCCATCTGGGTTTAGTCTGGTCCCATCATCTGCAGCCTGAGGGTAATGGAGGGTGTATGTCTACATTTCCATTCGCATGTGCATGTGTATGTATAATACACAATGATAAGGTCTTCAGGTCTTGCAAACGAGTGTCTGTACAAAAGAGCATAAGGCGGGGTGTGTGAGCCTGAGTGTGTGTCTGGTTGTGGGGCTGGGGGAATCCTCGTCAGTGAGAAAGCCCAGGGGACGGCCCATTCCCCTCAGCCTCCTCACGATGATTGATGCTGGCGGGCCCCACACGCCCCTGCCGTCCGGCTAAATTAAAAGCCTATTTTGTAAAGTTGTAAAGAGAACAGAATGGTTGGAGGATGAGGATGTGTGTGTGTGTGTGTGTGTGTGTGTGTGTGTGTGTGTGTGTGTGTGTGTGTGTGTGGGGGGGGGGGGGGGGGGGGGGGGGGGGGGGGGGGGTTCGTTGGGTCACAGCCGGGGCGCTCTCCAGTGTCTTTAGTATCATCAGCTCCTCAGAGGATAACCAGAAGGGGGTACCCTCCATGCCTGATGCTGTCTCTTTCTGGTCCCCTGTCTTTCTCACACAAAAAAGGGAATGCTTTTAAATATAACTGAGGATATGAACACACCACATTGTTAAAATATCATATATATTCTCATGACATCTCAACAATGATGGAATAATAATTTGCTACAATAGTAGCTTTTAAATAAATAGTGATATTGATATTAAACATTGTTGTTGTTCTTTCTATCAAATATCATTATGTTTTAAATGTATAGTGGACAATCTTCTTCGCCTTAAATTTCCGGGGTTATTTCCTTATCTATGGGTTGTCCCTAATGCCAGTCATGGTGACGCGCTCACAATGTGCATTCTCGTTCCTTTTTATTCTCATCCTGCTGGCTGCACATGTGCACTTTTAATGTTTATGTACCAAGTTAGCTGTGTTAGCCATTCATTGTAGCTCCACTGCTCTCAGGGGACACTTTGAAAAGTTCTGAGAGTCGTAAGAAGCAAACTATTTTACAAGTTTACGGACACATTTCTTGAAAGATTGTCCACTCTACCTTTAATTTAGTTTAAATATTGTAAGTATATTATTTCTTAATGTAAAAGGGTTGTCCTGCTGGCAGAATTCCTGTTTTATTACCAGTACAAAACCATAACTCTGAGGGATTACCTCAAAGTTCTGTCATTGACGTGGGAATATGTAAAGATCTAAGTTGAGAAAATATAAGTCATAATTTTGTGCTATCTATCTATCTATCTATCTATCTATCTATCTATCTATCTATCTATCTATCTATCTATCTATCTATATATATATATATATATATATATATATATATATATATATATATATATACCCACAGGAGTTCAGGGGGAGAAATTATTCTATATGGAAAACAAGAAAGTCCCCACATAAAAAGGGAAGCAGGACCATTTCTTAATGATTTCTTTCTTTTAAATGTTACATTCACATGAACAATCAGTCTTTGAGTCACATGATGATGTATTTAATATTGTCCCACGCAAAGCCACTTAAAGAAGTTACTCTCCCTTGTTTGTGCATCATTTGCAAATCATTCATTTCCAATGTGGATTTAATGGACAAGCAAGAAAAAGCCCACTCAGGCACAGACATATGTGCAGGGCTTCACTCCCCCTCCCCCAAAGAGGCTGGGCTATTGCTGAGTACATTCCTGCCACCTCATCCCCAGCTCTCCCCCTCTGCTGTTGTTGGCAGCAAGAAGGGAGAGGAGTGACAGCCCTCCCTGAATATGGCCAAATGACTGGACACGGACGCACACACGCATATACACATCCTTGTTTTAAATACTTAGTGAGGACCATGTCCTGACTTCAATTGACTTCCATTCATTTTCAACCCTTGCCATAGCCCCTGACCCTAAACCTAACCTTTACCAGTATGTACCTAACCCTAACACCAGGGATGGGCAGTATTTCTAATACAAGTATTTGAAATGCGTATTTCAAATACAAAATACTATTTTGTAATTTGTATTTTATTGAGATGATGAAAATTCCTTTGTATTTTGTATCAAAATACTTCAGTGTTGTGTATTTTTGTATTTTCAAAATACTGTAAAATACTTTCTGTGAGACACAGTCTGTAAATACATCTAACTTACTATAAAGCATCAAATAGTGTCTGTGGCACCTTTGCACCCTGTGATACCAATCTCGGCCACTAGAGATTTTTGGCACTGTTTCACACTTGCTATGGGCACATTGCTCGATCAACACAAAACGCACGGTGCTGCATATTAGATTGAGTCAGGTATCTTCTACTTGGTGCCTTGTCAGGACCAGTCAATGAAGTTGTTTCAAAGCAAGGTGAGCAACCACATTTACCTAGTTTATTTCAGTAACTCGTTTATTCTCAAACATGAATCACTCTTTTTATTGCATGTTCCAGTTCAGTGTAATGTTCAGTGTTCGTAAGGCTAGGGTATTTAACTTTTGAATGTTAGCTGCTAACTAACTCTCTATGTTAGTTTCACTGTTGTTGATTTCACCAGTGAAGATTCAAAGATTCACATTTTTAAAGGTATTGTTATGTTACACGGTTTCCTTTTATTTCATGTAATTAGCCTATAGCCTACATAAGACTTTTGTATTTCATTGTCAATATGTGTGCTGCTGCAGCACCACAGGTGACCTTCTCCGCCACTTGTAGTAGGCTAGTTTTGGCTCATACTAGTGTTGGGGGCAGAACATGAGAACTAGAGCACTTCTTTTGATCCACAGTTTAGACAAGGTAAGGTTACACAGCACAAGGCTTACAAGTTGAGTTCACAAGCTTAGATCGCAACACTTGAGTTTGCGATTTGCCTTTCTTTTTTATGTTTTACAGTATTAATGTAACAACCAGATTTTTTATTTTATATAGTTGTGCACTGTGGTAGTTATGGTGTTAAATTACTTAATGTTAAATGTTAAAATGCTTACCAGTTTAAATAAATCATCCATTTTAGTCCATGGGCCAGAATCTGTAGGACGTGTTCTTAAGAAGATTCATATGAACTGTCAGGGGCCAACTTTCTTGCACTCGGTGATCTCAAAACACCAATGTTCCCACGATTTCACTTGCACATTAATAAGTTATAGCCGATAAAAAAATATAAATTTTGCGCTCCGGTCCAAGAGGTCACATAATTTGAGTTTTGCTGCTCAGCCAATCAGATCGCTGTATTGTCAGCTGTGCAAATTCAACCATTTCATCATGGCTGCATCCATCCATTTTCTAACACGCTTATCCCTGCTGGGATCGCGAGGGGTGCCGGTGTCTATCTTCAGCTGTCAATGGGCGAGAGGCGGGGTACAACCTGGACAGGTCGCCAGTCCATCGCAGACAATGAGTTATTGTCACTGATTCATAGTGGGCAATCTATTCCACCAATAGAGTAAATAAGTATACTTAAGGAAGGGCTTCTTGAGTTACTGAACATTTCTCAGGGCAGAGGTTTATATTGGGGTGTCTAACATAAGGGGTCAGCTTATGTTTTTCCAGATAGTGTACAAGTGAATAGATAAAAGAAAAAGGCGCTTATAATAATAATTTGTAGTATTTTGAAAATACAAAAATACAGTATTTTATTTTGATACATTTTTTGACTGCTGTATTTTGTAGTTTATTTTGATACATTTTTAAGTTGGGTATTTTGTATTTTATTTGGAAATACATTTTGATGTATTTGTGCCCATCCCTGCCTAACACCAACCCTAACAATAAATCTAATTTAGAATGGGAGTCCTAAACCTAACCTCTAGCCTAAAAGAAAACATGAGAACCAAAAAAAGGTTCTAATATTACATCAAAGTCCTCACTTTAGTACTAATGTGCAATAACTGCACACTCAATGCAAGTACAAGTACACACACAAAACTTACACACACACATATATATATATATATATATATATATATATATATATATATATATATATATATATATATATATATATATATATAAAAAGGTCAGGTCTGTGTCATATGAGATGTGGAGGCCTGCTGAGCTGCCACACCTGTGTTGGCATCACTCTTGGACAACAAGGTTATTTTCACAGAAATACATAGCAACCACTTCAACAGGACCAATTAGATCCATCATTGTCCTCATCAAAATTTTCACCGCTGTCAGTTTCAATCATTGTTGTAATTGTGCATTCAGTTCAAAAGGATTAGTTTGATCATGATGAAATATATCTCAATATTCATCAGATGGAATGTGAGCATTCGTTTGTTCCTGCATCATGTCAGATATGTGAAGCACAGACCCACTGTACTACTTGTCTCAAGTATGGAAGTGGTGTTCCATCAAAGACCTCTTCCTGAGAAACTACTGAGACAATCAGCAGCTCAGCAGGATCACCAGCAGTTGGTGATATTATCAAGCTGTGTTGCACAGATCAGGCCACCGTGAGCAAAGCTGCAGCCAAAGGGTCCAAATCAGTTCTCACAGCACATAATAGACATTGAGTCTCTATTTCTTTTAGTTTTCTTTAGATTTTTTGACCAAATATGATGGAGCTTTCCCAGCTTGAGCACCTGCAGGTGGAAGTCTATTTCATGATGTTTATTTAATGTAAACACCCTAACACCTGCTTTGTTGTGAGAGAAGGGCTCTTAAGCCTCTTTTCCATTAGAACCTGCTCAGATCAACTATTTAACTCTATACAGTTTGGATCGTTTTCCATTGCAATGGAGAACAACTTCAATGTCAAGTAGTCCTAAATGTATTGCTTTCTGTATAGTATTCAACAAACACCCGTCTAGCTTTGTTATGTATTATTATTATTATGTATTGAAATTGTTGCAATTTTCTTTAAAGCTGAGAATAAACATAGTATCTGTTGTGAGTTTTTAAAAATGCCAGGTTTGATTCGTGTAATGGGGTCATTCTCGTTACTCAACAAGTGACAAAACCACTTAGTTTGACCCTGCTTTCGAGTAGGGCTGGAGAAACCTGGGCAGGCCCTGAAAAAGACTTTTACTGAAATGCCATAAAGTTCTGGGAATTCACATTTCCTCTGACCTCACCTGGACTGATAATATCTCCCACATGGTGAAGAAGGCCCAACAAAGGCTCTTCTTTCACAGGAAACTGAAGCAGACTGGACTTTCTGCTCAGCTATTCTATTGAATTACAGTGGAAAGTATCCTATGACTCAACGATCCCACATGAGAGGAAAGATTTAGCATGGGTGGTGAGGACAGCGCAGAGGATTGTGGGATGCCATCTACATGATCTAGACATGCTTTATGCTACAAGAGTCCAGAAAAGGGCCTGAAGAATTGCCACTGATCCGACCCACTTGGTCAATGTACTGTTTGTCTCACTTTCATAAGGTAAATGATTTAGGAACCTTAAATTAAAAAACTAATAGATTTAAAATAATTTATTTCCCATAGCTGTGAAGGCCTTTATCCCCTGCTGAGAATCAGTAAACCACCAGCCCAGTTCAATACATGGTTATGAACACACTATTGGTTCCACTGGTTCTTGATTTAATGGATAATTATTTACACTGTCTTTCACATGCCAATGTTTATTTGCACACTTTTAGCTTCTCATGGAGTGTTGTTTGAGCATTCATGAAAATTTTATAATAAATAATATTAGTAATACACAATAATTTACATTCGTCTCTGAAGTGACTGCTTTCTTTCTTTTTTGACTTGATATATACATTTATATATATACAATATACATTTTATCAGATGCTAAGGACTATTTGCATAATTTTAGCTTCTCCAAGGTGTTGTTAGTGCATTAATTTTTGTCTGTGGTGTGTGAATTCACTCACTATTCTTAATGAGAGTTTATCAGACTGAGTAGCTCCTTGATACAATCAACTATTCAGCTAACTAGAAACACACATCTGCCAACTGATAATCACAAATAAGATGCAAAAATCGTTCAATAGATGTGTAATGACTTGAAACTGGAGACCCAGAATTCAGCCAGACAAGAACAGATACAGTAAAGAAGGCAGTTTATTGAGATGGATGCTGTTGCAGGTTGAAAACTGAATCAGAGTCTATTCAGGGCAGCTTGAATGATCTTACTCGTGGGATTGGCAGGTGCTTGGTGGTCGACAAACAGGCACAGGGTTAGAACCGTGAAGGCTGAGTCAGGCAGGATGATCAGGGGGAATTACCAGAGTCTGAAATATGAGAGCAGGTCCAGAGTAAGAACCAGGTGATCAGAAATCCAGAGATAGTCCAAAGCAGAATCCGTGGGCACAGAAATAGGCCAGAAATCCAGACAGCACAATAATCATGTCCAACGGGCTTGGCAGGCTCAGAGGGTGAGAAGACAGAAACAGGTCAGTAAACGGGCTAGTAGGCAGACAGGATTCATGACGCTGGATTATGCTCACAGGTGGCTCATAATAATCTGGCAAGGATGAGTAAACTGAGATGGGTATAGGTAAGCAGGCGAACAGGTGACCAAAGTTGAAACTAATTAGTGGCAACAGATGGAGCTGATCTAGAGAAGGGTGGTGGCTGCAGGTGGACTGAGCTGATTGGGTAGTGGCTGGTGGCTGAGAGGTGAACAGGCTAGCAGGAGAAGTCTAGAAAAGTTCAAAGGCAAAATAAACAAAACCCAAATCATGAC
Source organism: Fundulus heteroclitus (assembly GCF_011125445.2). Taxonomy (NCBI): domain Eukaryota; kingdom Metazoa; phylum Chordata; class Actinopteri; order Cyprinodontiformes; family Fundulidae; genus Fundulus; species Fundulus heteroclitus. The sequence goes on along the minus strand of NW_023396531.1, from coordinate 544,445 downwards.
AAGATGGTCAGTGAGCAGCTGAAAAAATATAAATTTATACCATCTGATTTTTTTGTCTGACTGAATTCTGGGTCCTCCGTCTCTGTTCATTACACAGGCTGGGCTCACAGCCATTTTAGCTGCTAACAGCTGTTACACAAAGCTAACTGAACAAAGAGCCGTAAAATCAAACCACCATACAGTGAACAGATAGGGTATGGAAGAAAGGTGGACACTATATATATATATATATATATATATATATATATATATATATATATATATATATATATATATATTAGTGCTGTCAGTTAAACGCGTTATTAGCGGCGTTAACGCAAACCCATTTTAACGCCAACAATTTTTTTGTCGCCGTTAACGCGCGTCGCGTCAAAACACACACACCGTTCCCTAATGTTTTTCCCCCGCCGCGCTCTCCGGACTGTGTTTCTTTTACCCTCTGCGCTGAAAGTAGATTACATGGTGCAAATCACCATTTTATCAGACATTGGTTCTGAAGATGAGCTTTTACATGTTGATAAAATTGCAGAAACCCAACCCATAAACCGTACTTTAATGCTTATTAATTTGTTTTCTCTGTATTTGACAAACTAAGGCTGAATTACGTTGCCAAACGAAGGACCTGGAGTTACTAATCAGATCTTAAACAGTCTCATTCAGGGTACTAAGCTCCTGCCCAGTTGCAAGCAAAGTGTAAGACTGGAATGACCTGTATTGTTGTTGGTGTGAAAGCTCAGAATTAGATGTGTGAGAGAGAGAGAGAGAGTGAAGAAATTAACAAAACTTATGACTTTATTGAAATGTACAATTTTTATTAATTTATATGTTTATGCATAATACCATGTCTAGCTTTGTTTAAGAGGCAAAAAAAATATATCGGCATGAAAACAGGTATTTATTTACACATTTGTTTACACATGGTGTAAACATCAGGGCGTCATGATTACTCATTTAACAATTATAGTCCAGAGTTTAACATTTGGCACCAGGATGTTTTCATTCCAATTCTGAAAAGTGCTTGAAAAATAATAAAATAAAAATATTTTTTGTACAAGCATGTATTTTATTAGTGTCATTTATTGCAAATTTGCACATTAAAATGCCAAAACAGGCTATTACACTTTCAGAAATAAAAGGATAAAATATGTGATTAATTGCGATTAATCTCGAGTTAACTATCGACATTATGCGATTAATCGCGATTAAAATTTTTAATCGTTTGACAGCACTAATATATATATATTAAAATCTTTAATCGCGATTAATCGCATAATTTGCCTGATTAATCATGATTAATCGCATTGTATGTACAAACTCCTAGAATGAATTCAAAAGTAGTGTAAAAAGCACTTTTATTTTAATGTTCTGCTGCCATATGAACAAAAGTGTTGTAACATTTGTAGCACTTATCAGTAACACATATTTAGTGTAAAGCTCAACTTAAACATGTAAAACAAAAAATATCAATAATAATAAATTAAAGCTTATTGCCACTGACAGGAAATTCTCTTCATGGGGAAAAAATTTACCAAAAACAGGCAATTTCTGAGGTAACCGCAGGGAGCAGCATTACCATTTTATGTTCAATACCAAAGTGTGAAGCACAAAAAAAGGTCTACAGTAGCTATCCACTTCGCCATTACATTGGTTAGCTTCTCTGAGTCACTGAATTGTTTGGTGATGTCTACAGTGTTTTTGGCATTTAAGTGATATGTTAAGCTCAAAGTTCTCCGGTGATAAGAAAGTTTAACTTGGCAGTGGTTACAACTAAGTTGTTTCTGTCATATTCGTTGCTGGAAGAACTTTAAACTGAAATGCTTGCTAACTCGATATGCTTGCATGTTTATTTGACGTTAACATGCAGTTTTTTGTTGTTGCTTTCTCGCGTGCATATAGTGAATGGCAAGGAAAAAACAGGCAAAAATACATGGATACTTTGAAGCGAGAAGCAACTTCACCGACGGCGTCGATGCAGACCCCCGCTCCGCACAAAACTTCTTCTGGCCGCCAACTCACCGCCTTCCCCAGGTCGGCTTTGGTTTTTTCCGCGTTTTCAGCCAGCATCTTTCTTCCTGTTTGAATCCGAGGCGGGGCTGACAGAGGTTATTGGCGCATTATCGCCACCTACTGTTCTGGTTCAAACCCCTACACCGCAGCAACAGACCTTCACAAAAAAAAAGCATGTGAGCAACATGCGTTAATGCGCGTTAAAGTAAATATCATCGTTAATCAGGGCAGTCAAACTTTTTTAAAGTAGCAGGCCGCACACTATCAAGTAGGAGGGTGCACTTGTGCCGGTGCCCGAGCCCCGGAGGGGAGAATTTTGAAAAATAGACTCTCCCTGATATATTTTGGAAGCTTTCAAGACAGGTGATTATTTAAACAATAGAGTCAGAGTGCATGTTTCAAATTCAATAAAAGGCAAAAAATGTGAATGATCAATTCTTCAAAAACATTTCTTTTTTATCATTATTCTTAAAACATTATTTTTCCACATGATGTTATCATCATGTTTTAACAAGGTAAGGTAATCTCCATTTGCATAAAAGTTGTTTAATTTGAATTACTAGCACCATATAAAACAGATCAGATTAGGTGAGGTCTATTCATCTTATTATTATTATTCACAGTTCTGTTCTAAAAACGATCGTAACATTTCTTCACGAACAAAGTCAAATTTTTATGATAAAAATACAGGGTTGGAATTTGAAATTGAATTCACATGTTGAATTTATTTCAGTCATCTTTTCGAAATCTCTTATCTCAGTTTAATTTCACTTGCACTCATCACACACATGATATCATTTCCAAGCATTGGAGGAAAAACAGTCCGAGGAGGTCATGAAGCACAAGGACAATTGCCAAATGCACAATCAGACTACAGAAGGTTCTGACGTGGACAGAACCTTAGGGTCGAGGTTGGAGGAGGAAAGATGCACTCTATACTACTCCAACTATTGGCAGATAAGTGCTACTCCTCACTGATTAGGATGCTGTAATGTTAGTATGTACCGCTATTTGTCACTTGCTGTTGTGATTGTGATATATTACAGCAAAACACATTATGGATTTGAAGAGAAGCAGGGAACCAACATGCCAGCATCCTCTCTCTAATTATTTATTTTTGCTTTATTGAAATACTGGTCTAAAATCTAAACCATAAGGTTATTCATTATGAAAGCTTGATGATCTTGAAATACAAATCTAAAGCATAAGGTTTTATGATCTTGATCACTTCAGATGTTAAAGGTACCCAACCCTAATGTGCTGGGAATAGGTTATGTTTGTGTGAACGAAATCACAAACAAAATTTTGCACACAAAAAAACAAAAGGACAGATAAAAATAGTTGTTAACCATTACCATAATAATGATTCAGTGAATTGATTGAGTTCACTGAAGATCTAAGTTAGAGAACCAAAATTCATCTTAAAGAATATGAATGAGGTATAATAAGCTTAACTAATTTAGAAGAGCATTTGGTTCAACCCATTCAGGTAAAAATTACAAAAAAAATACTGCATACTGTCATGATTTGTCTTTGGATGAACCCGGACACAGCACGCACGCACAGAGCTTGTTCTTGAAGTGAGTTTTATTGTACAGAGCGAAGGGTAAATGACGAGAAGAACCAGAGTCTTTATGGACGGAGATGAAGGGTGCGGAAGCTGGCTGACAGGAGGAGCGCAGGGAGACTGACCGGGAGGAGACTCTGGAGCGGAGGACTTGAGACCGTGAAGCAGCTGCGGGACCGGAGAGCGTGGAACTGTTGCAGAACTTGAGAGCGTGGAGCTGAGTGCAGGACTTGAGAGCGTGGAACAGAGTTGCAGGACTTGAGAGCGTGGCACAGAGTGCAGGACTTGAGAGCGTGGAACAGAGTTGCAGGACTTGAGAGCGAGGACCAGAGTTGCAGGACTTGAGAGCGTGGAACAGAGTTGCAGGACTTGAGAGCGTGGCACAGAGTGCAGGACTTGAGAGCGTGGAACAGAGTTGCAGGACTTGAGAGCGAGGACCAGAGTTGCAGGACTTGAGAGCGTGGAACAGAGTTGCAGGACTTGAGAGCGTGGAACAGAGTTGCAGAACTTGAGAGCGAGGACCAGAGTTGCGGAACTGGAGAGCGTGGAACTGAGTAGCAGAACTGGAGAGCGTGGAACTGAGCTGTAGGACTTGAGAGCGAGGACCAGAGTTGTGAAACTGGAGAGCGACCGAGACTGAGCTGGAGTGAACACTACGGGCCGGCGACGAGAGCAGAAAGAGGTACGTTTAAATAAGGGTGGAACCAGGTGGGAGCAGTTGCGGGTTAATTGCAGCCTGCCAGGTGAAACCGATCAGGCTGCGCAGGAACGAGAGAGAGGGAGAGAGGCTCAGCATGCAGCCTATAAGCTGCATCCTGACACATACAACCTCTGGATAAAAAATCTATCCCTTCTAAAAAATATATAATTCCAGAATATCTCAGAAAAAAAGTCCATTACATTAATGACTGCATTATCCCAAATCACATCTCTCCGTCCATCTTAGTCCTTGGTGTAATGTGAGAGTCAGTGACACAGCGCCACTCTCGGTAAGATTTGTGTACTACAAGAATCAGGCTACACTTGTTAACACAGTACACGGTTCACTGGCTGAGACAAGTTCATGCTGAATTGATCAGTGATTCATTGTGATTTGTCAGTACAGTGGCAGCAGAGTGGTTCAGTAGGTTGACGAATCTTGAACTATTGATGTTTCAGTTAAACAGTTTAACTAGGACAGTCGAAGGCAATCCTAAACAAATGTGTTTTTAATCTTGATTTAAAGGAACTCAGGCTTTCAGTACTTTTACAGTTTTCTGGAAGTTTGTTCCAGATAAGTGGGGCATAGGAACTAAATGCTGCTTCTCCATGTTTAGTTCTTGTTCTAGGTATGCGGAGTATACCTAGACCTGAGTGGTTTGGAGGGATGATACACTGATAACAAGTCTGTGATGTATTTAGGTGCTAAGCCATTCAGGGATTTATAGACTAACAGAAGTATTTTAAAGTTTATTCTCTGAGATACAGGGAACAAGTGTAAGGATTTGGGTGATGTGCTCTACTTTCTTAGTCTTGGTGAGGACACAGGCAGCAGTGTTCTGGATCAACTGCAGCTTTCTGATCCACTTTTTAGGCAGACCTGTGAAAACACCGTTGCAGTGATCAATTCGACTAAAAATAAACGCATGGATTATTTTTTCCAGATCCTGCTGAGACATCAGTCCTTTAATCCTGGAAATGTTCCTCAGGTGATAAACAGCCGACCTTGTAATTGCCTTTAGATGCTTTTGGAGGTTCATGTCTGAGTCCAATACTACTCCCAGATTTCGGGCCTGATCCGTGGTTTTTAGCTGAAGCAGCTGAAGCTGTGTGTTAACTTTTGATCTCTCCTCTATTGGTCCAAAGATTATCACTTCAGTTTTGTTTTTATTCAATTGAAGAACATTTTTGGCATATACATGCATTGATTTCTTATAGGCATTTACTCAGTGCTTGAACTGGTTCATAGTCACCCATTGACATGGTGATGTAGAGCTGTGTGTCGTCTGCATAGTTATGGTAGCTGATGTTGTTGTTTTTTATGATCTGAGCTAGAGGGAGCATGTAGATAATGAATAGGAGGGAACCCAGGATGGACCCTTGGGGAACCCCACATGTAATCTTTTTCGTCTGGGATGTAAAGTTACCTACTGACACAAAAAAGTCCCTGTCCTTTAAGTAGGATCTAAACCAGTTGAGAGCTGTACCAGAAAGGCCGACCCAGTTTTCCATGCGTTCTAACAGAATGGAGTGATCGACAGTATCAAATGCTGCAGTGAGGTCCAATAGTATAAGCACTGTGGTTTTTCCACAGTCTGTATTTATATGGGTGTCATTAAACACCTTGATAAGGGGGGTAGAGTGAGTGACTCAACTCAGCACTGAATGATTCGGTTTCCTGCTACGTTGAGCAGTACACTCGAATCACCAGTTCAGTAGAATCCTGAATCAGTGCTGTACTAGATGTGTCCAGTGTTAGGGTTTTTAAAGATAACCCCTTTTATCCTAGAACAAAAAACACACAACACAAGTTTAGACTGTTCTATAGAAGAACAGTCTAAAAAAACTCTTAAACAAACCAAATACCTGTAACTTAATGGAAATAAAATGATTACATTCATATTTCTCCAACATCCAGGAGGTTCATTAATCATGGTGAGAGCGGGAATGAAACATTTGCTGCTTCATGAACAAGAGTGAGTGACTCAGCAACTACACTGTGAGGGAAGTGGTGCCGCTGTTTCTGCCAGTCGCAGCTATATGCATTAGGACATGAATGAGCGTGCATTCCAGAAAGTTTGAAAAAAAAAAAAAACATTTTAATGGAAAATCAAATATTAAATTAAGAACAAGAAATGCCAACATACAGATTTAAATCTCTATGTAGCCTACATTAAAATATAAACAGAAAAAGAAAACAAATAAAAAAAATCAAGTAACTAAACTAATAAAAGATATTGTGATACACCCACATTTAGTAATATACCTAATCTGTCTTGTCTTTCCTGCTATTTCTCATTCTTCTCTTGTCTCCTTTGCCCATGGTTTCATTGCTCTGTGTGTCTGTTAAGATTGGGGGACTGGGGCGACTGCCGTGTGTGTGTGTGTGTGTGTGTGTGTGTGTGTGTGTGTGTGTGTGTGTGTGTGTGTGTGTGTGTGTGTGTGTGAGTGAGTTTATTTTCATGTGGCTTGACTTGTGATTGTTAGCTTGGACAAACCAATATCATTCCCTGTTGCATGACAAGATATGGTAGAACAAATCACTTTGGGCAGTGAGCGTTCAGATTCACGATTGCGACAGAATGCGGAAGTTCCAGTACCGACCGAGACGTGCGCTGACCTCCTCCTCAACTGTACTGAGAAAGGTATGAATCAGTTAATTAATTGATTCGGTTCAGTTCGTTCACTCAAATGAGTTGTTCTTTTGAACAAATCATTCAAGAACTAAACATTAGTATGCGTTTGGATTTTTTGCCAGATGACCTTTCTTTAACTCTGACTCTGGAATATCTTAAAAAGAAATGTCTGTCAGGCAACCATTCCCACATAAGTGTTAAACCACTGTTGAACCTCACTCTTTGTTTCACCTGTCTATTACCCTGTCTTTTCCACAGGCTGAATTGAAGTCACCACAGACACGGTGTGCCACTTCCAACTTTGCTATTAAGGTTTAATCGGGTGTGCAGGAGACCATGTTGCCAGATGAAAGGCGAATTTTCTGAGAGTCCAATCTGTTGATGATACAATGCAACCCAGACTGGCCCAGGCCCAGAGAGAAAGGGTAAGTGGGAGGGATGACAGGATAGGCCGTTTCACTCCATGCAACCAAAACCCTCCTGCCCTGTTGCTGTCTGGGGAATTCCATTAAAACACAAACAAACACAGAGGACTGGAAACTTATCTCAGATTTCGGGTTTCATTGATAACACTGCTCATGTCACAAATTACCTTAAACATTTGTGGTTCTGTTTTTGTCTTTTTCTTTATTTTTGTTGAGATGAGTTAAAACATTCTGATGGAAATACATAAATACTCTATACCTAATATTATTTGCTCACAAATCCCTTAGTTACCTTAATGTTAAGATTTCCGCTTAGAGATATATGTAAGGTATGACTGCACATACAGAGTACGCACACACACACACACACACACACACACACACACACACACACACACACACACACACACACACACACAACACACACACTCATGCACATTTGTATGTTCATCACTGTGTGGACCTTCCATTGAGTTCCATTCATTTTCGATTGCTTCTCTAACCCTAACCTTAACCCTTAACTAAATTCACACCTTAATGTAACACTACTTAATAAACAGCAGGGTGCAATGGAGGTGGGGCTTACAGCCACCACATTACCAGGTCTGTTGAAAACTAAAGGTGATACATTGGAGCGGAGCTCGGGGAGGAAAAATAGAGTTGTCCGGGGTTGATAGGGGCCATGTTAAAGTCCCATTATAGAGCTTACTGGTACCCTTTTTCCTAAATCCCTTTTCCCATGAGTTGTGATAAATTTGCATATGAAGTCCTTTGGTGCCTGCGTCTGTTGTCTTCCGCTCTTTTGCACACCAAGACATGATATTTTAAAACTGTTGGCCAATTTTCAACACCTGAGAGACACTGCACAACAGCAAAAAATCATAGATATGACAGGTTTGCTCATACAGTCTGTGTCCAGAATGAAATCTGTTTGTGTGTGATGTGTTGTGCTTGCCGTTTTCCTGGACACCACACACAAACAGATTTCACTGTGGAACATTCAGTTGTCAGATGGGAAATCTCGCAAAACCTCTTAGGATGAAACGCAAGTTCAAGGTAAATAAACATGACCGACGGCATACTCCAGGGCAGTAGGTGGTGGTAATGTTCCTTTATGTGTTGCCAATGACCGAAAAAAAAACTAAAGAAAGATAAAAAATGGCTACATTTTATAAACTAATACAAACAAAGGGGGAAAAAAACATCACAAAAGATCTGTTCCCAGTATGTTAACCAGTGTCAACGATCCTCACAGTGCTTCCAGGTTTCGGCAAGTTGCTCAGAGTTTGGTGTAGCAGCAGCTTGCGTACTACTCACCCTGATGTCAGAGTGGTATGCAAGCTGCAGTGGATGCAATGAAGACCGCAGAGATGGTTGAGGTTCCTCATCAGATGTGATGTTAGCTTCTGAGGTCCTTTGAGTGTGTGGTCTTAAGCACTTGTACCACACAGGTCTTCCAAACCTGTGGCACTTTGCCCAGCTTCAGACAAATGTTGAACAAGTTTCCCATGATGCCACAAAGCTGATCTGCACAGCACCTTAGGAGCCTGGAACTCATGACAACTGGACCTGCTCCTCTACTCAATTTGGTCTTTTGCAGTAGATTCCTCTACTGAAGTGTTGAGAAAGGCGGGGTGGGGGAGGGCGGCTGATTCATGGAGTCATGTGAAGCGGAATGGGTGGATGATTGCTGGTAACTGAGAGATGTGTGGTTCTGGGTCGTCCAAAATGAGGGTCTGAAGGACGTTAGATTGGATTGGGGGATTCAACTTATTTACCTAGCTCAAGTCACCAATGTCATGTGACATGCTGTTTGCACTCACCACATTGGACATGTATGTTTTTATGTGTATTTGCAACTGCACAATCTTGCTATATGTCATGGTTTAGTTTTGAATCGGCTTTTGTTTACCATTAGTTTTCAGTTTTTTCTCCTTGTCTGGGTTTTAGTTATGATTTGACTTTATTTATGGTTAGTTTTCAGTTTCTCTTCTCACTAAGCCTTCACTCCCCTTGCAGTCAGTCACACCTGTGGGTAGTTAATTAATCAGCCAGACTCATTTCACCTGCCAGCTTCCTTATTTAAGCATCCCTCTTTTCTCACTTCCCTGCCGGTCCGTCATCATTCAATACCTATTCCATGCCTGTCTACATGTCTCCTGCTTGCTCCTGGACCCCTGCCACCTCTGCTTCTGTTCGAGGTTTGCTCTCTGTCGTGCTGTGAATTCTCTGCAGTGCTGAGTAACCAGCTGCTGTTATCTGGCTCGCTCTCTGTTGTGCTGTGGACTCTGCTGTGGTGCTCTGGCTGGCTAGGTGCCGGACTGAGGACTCCTGCTGCTGTGCTCTGGCTGGCTTGGTACCGAACTGTGAATTCTCTGGGCTCCAGGAATTTTCTCTACGGGCCGTCAGCTCCTGCCATCATCTACACCCCTGCTCCTGTTCATTTCTGCCTCTCTGGTTACATCATCCTCCATCCATTCAACCTTTCAATAAAGACTCTTAATTTAGTCCCGTGTGTTGTGGTTCTGGATTCATCTGTAAACAAATCCTGACTCCATGTCTGACATGTATATAATAACAATTATAGTTAAAAAAAAATGTAATCCTGCATCCTCTACACTGCAGGATTGCAATATTGACTCAATATGTCTGCCTTTTTAATAGTGTGTTTATGTGCTCTCTATACAGCAGACTGTTTCACTTTTATTACTGCATTATTGTCTTATTATATAAGTAAGCACATCGTGAGCATTGTACAATCCAGAATCAAATTCCTGGTACACATACCTGGTAAATAAAGCTGATTCTGATCGTTTCTGATTATCTGATACTGCATAGCACAAATTTCCTTCCTTCCATCCATCCATCCATCCATCCATCCTCTTCCGCTTTTCCGGGGTCAGGTCACGGGGGTAGCAGCTTCAGTAGGGTGGCCCAGACGTCCCACTGATACTGGGTTGGCACTGTTAATTCTTCCCCTTTTTTTGCAAGCGATCTTACATTTCCCATAATGATGGATGAGAAGATGTGTGTGTGTACCTTTTCCTCCAGCTATGCTGGCTTCTCCTGGCCTGTTTACCTTGCCTCTTCTTATTTCATGGGGGATTGCCAGCCGTCCAGTTGCAGTAGCATCAGGGCTATTACCAAGGGCTAGCACCTGATCCCTGGTGCAAACAATAGGCGCACAGTGACACACAAACTATTGGAAGTAGATATAAGGATTACAACTTAATAAAGATACTGAGCCACTGCCACAAAGTGACCAGCTCTATGTGGAACTGTAGAAAAAAATTATTTGCTGACAGTTTTTTATGATTGCATAAACACTAAAAACGCAAGAATTATAATTTTATCAACACACACGTCAGGTGTGCAAACACATGATTGCTTTATTGTAGACCGACTAGTCAGGTTTGAGAACTACAAAAATTCAGCAGGTGTATCCACATGCTTTTAGCCTAAATGGAAGAAGTCAGAGGAAGAAGAGTGAGGGTGAGAAGGAGAATACGTGAAGGACGAGCAGGATGTAGAGGCTGAGGAAGACCTGAAACAGGAGGAGAATGTCCTCAAAGTAGAAGACGACCAAATTTCTCGAATGAGGGGAAGATGGACCGGGAGATCGACAGGTGGATTGGTGCTGCTTCTGCTGTGAAGTGCGCGCTGTGCCGGTCTGTTGTGGTGAAGAGAGAGCTGAGCCAAAAGGCAAATTTCTCGATTTACCGGTCGATCTATGTTCCTACCCTCATCTATGTCGGTCATGAGCTTTGGGTCGTGACCGAAAGAACGAGACCCCGGATACAAGCGGCCGAAATGAGTTTTCTCCGTAGTGTGTCTGGGCTCTCCCTTAGAGATAGGGTGAGGAGCTCAGTCATCCAGGGAGTACTCAGAGTAGAGCCGCTGCTCCTCCACGTCGAGAGGAGCCAGTTGAGGTGGCTCGGGCATCTGGTTAGGATGCCTCCTGGACGCCTCCCTGGTGAGGTGTTGCAGGCACGTCCTACTGGGAGGAGACCCAGGACACGCTGGAGGGACTATGTTTCTCGGCTGGCCTGGGAACACCTTGGGATTCCCCTGGAGGAGCTGGCCCAAGTGGCCGGGGAGAGGGACGTCTGGGCCACCCTACTGAAGCTGCTACCCCCGCGACCTGACCCCGGAAAAGCGGAAGAGGATGGATGGATGGAAATTTGTGCTATGCTAGTTGATCAAACCATGGATTGATGCTGAGGGAGGTTGGACTAAGAGTTCACCCAAATATTTGCAGATTTAATGCGGCATCTGTCATAAGGGCATTTTGACAACAAAAACAGGAAAAAAAAAAAAATCAGTCTACAGTTACAGTAATCAGTTGCTTACTGTGTTATATGCACCATATCAGCACTTTTGATACCCCTTCTTGTGTCATTTTACAGCTTACATGTTTTCATCTGTATAGGGTTGAGGGTCAGGAATGACAAGGAGTAAGTGTCATGTTTGGCTTGATGTGTTTCGCCCACATGCAGAAAACACTCAGGAAAACAGGTAGATTAGAAAAAAGGTTTATTTTTACTAGGATCACAGAAAGAGTACTGTCTGAGTGGAGTTGAGTCGGGACGGGAATCAAGTGAACATAAGACCGGACCAATCTGGGGAAAAGGGAGAAGGAATTAACAAATGGAGGGAACGAGGGGAACGTGCTGCTGGACGTAAGCTTACCACTGGGTTTGGAAGCCAGACCGGGGAGGAGGAGGTGTGGACTCAGCGCTTGATTGGTGGCGGGGCCACAGGTGTCCGAGAGAGCAGTGAGCGAAGGCAGAAGTGGGTCCGAGCAGCACCGAGATGTCCAGGGGTCCAGAGCAGCGGGAGTCACCAGTAGATGTCCGGAGGGAGTGGGATCCCAGAATGAGGAACTGGTTCGAGATGAACCCAGAGGAGCTGGCACGAGAGGAGGACTTGGAGGTGATTGACACTGGAGGTAGACTTCGGGACGAACAGAGGAACCTGGGAAACACAGAGGTAAGAGCATTTAGTTTCTTGCTTGAGATCACAAAGCTAGAGGCCACGACTGGTTGCATACCACGACAGTAACACTCTGGCATCTTCCCGCTGTCTGTGAGCTGCTTAAATGAAGCAGTCAGTGCTGCTCAACCCTCCGCAGGTGTGTGGGCTCCGCCCACTGGTCAACACCGAACACCTGTGGAAAAAAAGGCAAGGGCAGCAGAACCGGTTGCAAGCTACACAGCTCTGCTGACTGAGTCCTGACAGTAAGGCCCATATTCACAACAGAACAAGAGCAAGAGTTTAAAAACATGGTTTTGGCTAATAATGCCTTCAGGCTCAGAGAACATCCAGCCAGCATTAATGGTGACAATGCAATTTCCAATCATGTCAATCAGGTCTGTCTGGCAACACTAGCAAATGTCTTGAAAACACATCAAGTTTTCAACATATCAAGAGCAGAACTCAGGGAGGTATGTATAGAATTGTTATGTTACATACTGCACACCGAACCATTTTTACAAGTAAATTCACTGTATAGCAGACCTATGCTGAACTACGCAATAATGTCTGCAACTGTATAGTTTTACAGATGGATGCTGAGTGAATCTCACATGAATTCTTGTACATAGATGAGGCAGGGTTCAACCTCAGTAAAGCAAGGAGGAGAGGTATAAATATCATTGACCATAGGGCTAAAATTATAGTTTTTGTAATTGCAAAAACAAAAAGAATGACATAAGTATCAACACCTTATACTCAAGGAGCAAAACGTTGGACTAGATTCTCACCACTATAACAATAAGTCAGCCTCACACTTTTTTATTATAATAAATTAGCCTCACACTTTTTGCATAACAATACACACAGTGATTTGTGAAATATTTAACACGCTTGTCTACATAGATACAGAAGTATATCATTATGTCTCTTCCTTGGAATTCCAGAGCACTGACTGCCAAATCTCCACACCAATGAGCCAGTTGATTAAACACACACACCAGGTGTGCAAACACATGATTGCTTTATTGTAAACACACTAACAAGGTTTGAGAACTACAAAAATGCAGCAGGTGAGTCCACAAGCTCTCAACCTAAATGTAAGAGGTCAGAGGATGAAGAGTGAGGGTGAAAGGTAGAATATGTGGAGGGTGAACAGGAGGTAGAGCAGTGCTTGTCAATTAAATTTTTGTCATGCCCTCCACCCCCACTCCCAAGAAATAAGAAAAAAATTCCCTCCCCCCCCAAAAAAAAATAAACAAAAACCAAAAACCCAACCCTCACTATCCGCCACAACTGTAAATAGTATAATTGGTCCATGAAATGTTTATAAGACTTATAAAAAATGTATAAGGTGTACACCTCTGCATAACATTGTATCCTTGTTTCAATTAGCTAACAAGGTCAACCAACACTAGATAAATCTTTGCTTTTAGTTTGCATTTTCCTATGTTTTATTTTCTTTAAATTTTCCTACATTTTATTCCAACTGTTTTTGACTTGCTTTTATTTTGTTTTTAATTTCCAATGTTTTAAACATGGACAGTACTTAGCATTGTCTTTGAACTGAAATGTGCTATACAATTAAATTTGTCTTGGCTAGATGGTCGAACACTATCAAGTGTGCAATTCAAGTATTTTAATTGTACAATCCGAGCTTGGGGCAAGAGGATTTGTGCCCCACAGCCGTCTACTGAGAGCGTGTTGGGCCTGCGCACTGTGATTGTGGAGGCCATCTATTACCATCTAATGTAGAACAGATTACTGGATCAATGTGTGCTTTTTTGTCTCTCTTGTTGTGTCTCTGCTCTGTCTTCTCTAACCCCCAGTCGGTCGAGGCAGATGACTGCTCATACTGAGCCTGGTTCTGCTGGAAGTTTTACCTTCCCGTTAATGGGGAGTTTTTCTTTCAGCTGTCGCTTCATGCTTGCTCAGTATGAGGCATTGCTGCAAAGCCATGGACAATGCAGACGACTTTCCCTGTTGCTCTACGCTTCTTCAGGAGTGAATGCTTCTTGTCGGGACTTTGAAGCAATCAACTGGTTCCCTTACATAGGGAATTTTTCACCAATCTGTATAATCTGACCCAATCTGTATTATATGATTGAATTTGACTTTGTAAAAAGCCTTGAGATGACATATTTCATGAATTGGATCTATATAAATAAAATTGAATTGACTGAGATGTTCATTGTTTAAACAACCGTTGGTGGGCCGGCCCCAATATCAAGGCGCCTCAAGTGGATTTAGCCTACTGAGCTTGTCAGTTTTCTGACAGACTTAGATATATAGACACAAATGTTTCTAACAGAATTTTATTGGTGAGGAAATCAATTGTTTTTAACAATATTTCTCTACAAAGAACGATCCTGTCCCATTTATTATTGTGAACATAGAGCTCCATATCAACATTTGGTGGTCCCAATGTATTTGGGGCCAGGCCCCACTGGCCCCAAATACAGAGACACCACAGTTCACCACACTTCTTATATGTTACAAAATGTTAAGTAAATTGTAAAGTAAAAGAAGAAAACAAAAATAAATCCAATACTTTTACCTATATTGGTAGCACAGTATTTTTATTTGTCTATTTTCTGGGCTTACAGTGTTGGGACATGTTTGGTTGTGATTGTCTATGTTGACTGATTTTGGTTATATGAAGAAAAATAAATCATATTTTCAATTGTCTGCAGCGCTGATTTTGCATTTTCTCTGGTTAACTTTTCTTACAGTAATCTAATCACTGCAAGGTAGAATTGTTAAGTGTTTTGAGTTAAACTCAGCAACTCAGTGTGTAACTAGTTCAAACATAATTAAGCTTTATGAAATGTGTGTTCCACATGGTAACATAATATAGTTTCTATAAAAGTGTATATAGTTTTTACAAGAGTTTTTTCATTTTGTGTCTTGTGTGTGTGTTGTTGTGTTAATTGTGTTTAGTGTCTTGAAATTCGTGTTTAAGCAATCATAAAAACCTGTAATGTCCCAGGGTAACGTGGGGGCAGCATCACCTTTTGTGCTGCCATTTCACAAAATGGGGTCCTCCACTGTCATGCCAATATGGGCCCTTAAAACACAGATCACATTCTCACAGTTTTGGACAGATTCAGCAAAGATGGGAGACCTTCTCTTCTCTTCTGTTTTTTTTTTTTTTAGGAAATTTGACAATTGCGCATGTCAGAGTGGTTCTATTCATGACAGGATTAATTGATTGTATGCCCATATAAACTGTACAAACTGTACAATCTGATTATTTGTTGTTTTTAACACATTTCAATCTGAACATGACATTTTGTGCAAGTAAACATAGCTAATTAATGGTATTTGGGACAACAAATACATAAGGTGATCCCCCCGAAACTCCGTCCCTCCGTCTGTCCTCTTCCGCTTACAACAACAAAGTCGATCATTGAACTGTGACCTAGGGTGTCCTGGTGCCAAGAGCACATATGGACACCCTTATGTTTGAACATGGTGTTTGTGATGGACAATCCATGACAAGCACAGAAGTCCAACAACAAAACACCACTCGAGTTCAGATCAGGTGGGCCATTCCACCCAACCACGCCCCTCCAGGTCCCACTGTCATTGCCCATGTGAGCGTTGAAGTCCCCCAGCAGAACGAGGGAGACCCCAGGAGGGGCACTCTCCAGTACCCCTTCCAAGGACTCCAAAAAGGGGGGGTAATCTGAACTGCTTTTTGGCACATAAGCGCAAACAACAGTCAGAACCCGTCCCCCCCATACGAATGCAGAGGGAGGCCACCCTCTCGTTCACCGGGGAACGAGAGAAGAGAGAACGAGAAGAATGTCCAGCCCCTCTCAAGGAGACTGGTTCCAGAGCGGTGCGTCGAGGTGAGTCCGACTATCTCTAGTCGGAACCTCTCAACCTCGCGCACAAGCTCAGGCTCCTTCCCCATCAGAGAGGTGACATTCCACGTCCCAAGAGCCAGCTTCTGAAGCCGAGGATCGGAACGCCAAGGTCCCTGCCCTCTACTGCTACCCGTTGCACAATGCATCCGACCCCTTTGGCCCCTTCAACAGGTGGCGAGCCCATCGGAAGCGGGACCCATGTCGGCTCTTCGAGCTGAGCCCGGCCGTGCTCCATGGGCGAAAGCCCGGCCACCAGACGCTCACCAACGTGCCCCACCTCCAGGCCTGGCTCCAGAGTGGGGCCCCGGTGACCCGCGTCCGGGAACACGACATCCAATAATTGTATTCATCATAAGGGGCTTTTTGGGCTGCGCTTTGTCTGGTCCCTCACCTAGGACCTGTCTGCCTTGGGTGACCCTACTAGAGGCTTAAAGCCCCTGACAGCATAGCTCCTAGGATCATTGGGACACTCAAACCCATCCACCACGGTAAGGTGGCAGCCCAGGGAGAGGCCCCCCCAAAACTCAAAGCCAAAAAAGATTGTCTTCTATACGTTTAATCCAGTCATTGAACTCAAAGTAGCTTTCATATTATATTCTGAGGAAAAAATATGTTTTTATATTTCAAATGATCAGAAGGAGCTTTCATCAGAGAAGACAAGTTTGTACTATCCTTCAGCTGTCTAGCCTGTTGCTTCTTGCAGAATATCTGTCTGGTCTTGATGTATTGTTTTAGCCCTTCTTGTCACAAGAAATGAAAATACTCGCTTTGATAATACAATTATTAAACACAAATGTCTTTCAGATAGACAATGGGGTAGAAACATTCGTACAATGACAATTTAACCATCTGTCTATGAGATTCAGCAAAGTTGAATTTGTACAATTCCTTGAGATATAGAGGCGGGCGGATCAATCCAGAAAATCGATAATATCAATACCAAGTCGGTATCAGATCAATACTAGTTTGGTGAAATTTATACTTTAGTTTTGAATTCACTCTTGTATGCAATTCAATTTCAATTAAATTTTATTTATGTAGCGCCAATTCATGATACATCTCAAGGCACTTTACAAAGTCACATTCAATGAAATTATAGAGATTGGTCAAAAGGTTTTCTATCTAAGGAAACCCAGCAGATTGCATCAAGACTTGACAAGCAGTATTCACCCCTCCTGAAAGAGCATAGAGCAACAGGGACAGTCGTCTGCATTGTCCATGGCTTTGCAGCAATCTCTCATATAAAGCCAGCCTGAAGCGACAGTGGAGAGGAAAACTCCCTATAACGGGAAGGAAAATCTTTCAGCAGAACCAGGCTCAATGTCAACGGTCATCTGCCTCGACCGACTGGGGATTAGAAAAGACAGAGCAGTAACACAAAAAGAGGCTAAAAAGCACAGAAGCACACATTTGCTGCACTGCTCTTCTGTCAAGAGAAGAAAAAACACCCAGGTTGCCGCCACTGGTCTTGCCGCTGTCTGAGAATGACACGGGAGCAGACACATGACCCTCCTCTCTCTTGTTTTTTGATTTCTTATTTTTATTTGGTGTGGTAGAATTTTTTTAATATGTATATTTATTTAAAGTGTATTAAAGGAATATATTTTTATTGTATTTCTTAAACAAAATTATACTTGACGAAATAAATGTTTTAATTTTTTTAATACCATTTATTGTGGTTAGATAACTTTGTAACCCTTTTTATTTCACAAAAGTCCAGAAAATAACTGCACTCAAGGGGAAGAACTTATTTTATTTTTTTACTATACTGTACTACTCTTCAAAAAGATTTATTTTAATTAGCTCTCAAATTATATTTTGCACTTCGTTTATTCAAGAATAATGCAGACGTTTGTTTTGTTTTTCTATTGTTTCTGTGTATCATCATTATGCTATTAAGGTATTATATAGTTATCTATAACCTTTGTTCAAATAGGTTTTACCAAAATAATCCAAAGATGAAACCACAAAAACACAGAAAGGTCTGAAGTTTGATATATCAAATTTAAAAATTTAAAGTAGCGTTATTGTCAATACTGGCCTTGTATTTACTTGGTGCTGGATCAATACCAAGATTAAGATGACCTGTTGTGAATTGATGCCATATGAATAAACTGAATAACTGAATAAATCGAATCAATGACAGCTGCATTGAGGACTGAAACATCTAAATATTGTATGCTCTAACACCAAACTACACAGTGCCCCAAACATGATCATCTTTAATAAAATCAAGGATTTAAAGCTAGTAAAAGCTTCAATTATGTAAATCAAGAAATTACTGACCTGTGACGGAAGCTTCTCTGCTCACTTCTACTGTATCTCCTGAAAAAATTTGTGATATAAAAAAAATCCTTAGTTTCACTGTGTGGTTTCAGGAATCTGTCCAAAGTCTGCCCTTCAAAAATCCAGTGTGAACCTTTTTATACAATCTCAAATTGACCACCTTTAACTGACATCAGCTGTGACCTGTTTTCGCTTTAAGTTTAGAACATGCAAATACATGTTCATTCAATTCAATTCAATTCAATTCAATTCAATTTTATTTATATAGCGCCAAATCATGAAACATGTCATCTCAAGGCACTTTACAAAGTCAAATTCAATCATATTATACAGATTGGGTCAGATTATACAGATTGGTCAAAAATGTCCTATATAAGGAAACCAGTTGATTGCATCAAAGTCCTGACAAGCAGCATTCACTCCTGGAGAAGCGTAGAGCCACAGGGAGAGTCGTCTGCATTGTACATGGCTTTGCTGCAATCCCTCATACTGAGCAAGCATGAAGCGACAGTGGGAAGAAAAACCACCCATTAACGGGAAGGAAAAACCTCCGGCAGAACCGGGCTCAGTATGAACGGTCATCTGCCTCGACCGACTGGGGTTACAGAAGACAGAACAGAGACACAACAAGAGAAACAAAAAAGCACAAAGCATTCAAAGTTCTGAAACATGTGCTGCAGTCATGGATGTGTTTGTTTGAACTTGTTCATGCACAACACTTCCAACTGCACATTTATTGATAATGAGAAGCTTCAAATGTTTCTGAACATTCACCCTTCAGTCAAGCGACTTCTTTTGATTTCCTTTTGTAACATCTTTATGCTGTTTTGTGGATAGGGTGATATGTAGCAATTGTGTATATTCTGGAGTGATTAAGCTTGTAACTAAGGAAATTGTTTTTAATTCACCAGGAACAGCTTAATCTGAGATACACACTGCAGAATTGCTCAGATAGATATGGAGCTTTTTATTGAGCCAGAGGGACTATATTATTCGGTAAGAGTGAGCATACACTCCGCAAGAAATATTTTTGCAAAAATTGTAAATAAATTGTCCAAATATTACAAAGAGAAATGATGGCAAAGATATAACTTAGAACATTTCAGCATCAGTAAAAATGCAACAGAATGAACTTAAAACAGAAATATGTATTACTTAATGAGTAAAAGACAGTTATATAACATCACTTGTTCTACCTTTGAAATTACTTTTAATTTTGGTTTCCTTTCATCTTGTATTTATGTATTTTTTGGTTGCTAAAAAACTATGTTTGAATTTATTGGCACAAATCTAATTTCATACCCAATGACAAGCACACAGAGAGATTGCCAGGGGGACCTAGAAATGGGGGTTCAACTGTTAATTTACCAGTACATGAATGTGTGTGCAATACAAGGAGCTTGAATTTAATAGGATAGACAAGCGGCTGTCTGTGATTAAGAATAAATAAGCCAATAAATATTCAATCAGGACAAAAGGAGGCATGATTAAAGGAACTAGGAAGCTGAGATGGGATGAGGTCAGCTTAGTCTGGTTTGGGAAGTACATAAAAGACAGAAATCACACAACAAATCTCTTTTTGATGTCATCATCTGTTCATAATGTGTTGGATAATGATGTAAGAATGATAGACAAACATTGTTTCATCCTAACGCTGTAATGCATCAAAGATTTGACCGTGTGATTTCAAAGCCTTTTAGCACAAATAGAAACATCATTACCCTTAACAATTGGATCTCATGCACATCAGCTTTCATTTACATATGGGCACATTTGTAAATGCATGGAGGTAGGTGGTAATTATCCTGTCTACTTTTTTACCTCTTTTTGATAGTTGAAATTTCTATCTAAATTTCCAATTGATAAAAATTGTAATCGTTAGGCAGAAACTTAAATATACAGAACATGTTTTCCTAAATAAGAGAATCATTCATATAGACATACTAGTAAGCATAATCAAATTATATTCCATCTTATTTTAGAATGCATGTGTTTTTTGTGGCTGCATGCATCCATAAAACAATGCAGCTTTCAGAACAATTTTATTCTAACTTCATAACGCTGATGGAATACTGTTAGTAGCACCAAAAAGCTCAAAATTAAATAAATAAATCATTATGGAAAAAATTTACACTTGAATAACTAAGATATTAATATTTAAAGTGACATTGTGAACTAACTGAATCCTTATAAAATGATTAGCTCAACATAATTAAATATTTTTCATTCTTTTTTTAAAAGAATTTAAGAACAAAAGTACGGTGGCCCTGAGGTGCAAAGCGCTACAACTTCAAGGAAAGCACCCCAACATTATACAAGCGCTACAACAATAAGGAAAGCGCTACAACATTAACAAAAATATTACAACATTAACAAAAGCACTTCAACATTAACGAAAGCACTCCAACAATAACGAAAGCACTCCAACAATAACGAAAGCGCTGCAACGTTTAGGAAAGCGCTGCAACATTAACAAACCGGAAGAGGTACGTCCCAGTGGGAGACCTAAGAAATCGCTGATTGGACTACAGCTCGTTTTTACTTTTGAACCGAAAGTTATTCTGGCTTTACTGTGTTTTTTAAAACCATGAATGTTCTCGGTGATCCAAACCGTAACATGCAGTCTAAAACGCCACTTAGTCTGTTTATAAGTTTCGCTTTTATTAATTATGCTTTTTTTTTTTTTTTTTAACTACGTGCGCTGTGTTTCTGTCCCTCAACGCTCTGGTCTGCTCCTCTCCCCTCCCTCCCCTCAGACCCAGGGGCTTTTATCAGCGGCAGCCTTATCACTACGTTTAATGTCTTTCCACTCCTACCAAAATGTCCTAATTAAAATCAATAGGAGAGTCCGTAGCTGTGTTTCATGCTATTTTCTTTTTAACGACATAGAACCAGTGGCGCTTCGGTGGGCGTGCTGCCTTGGCTTGAATTCAGGTGCGCAAAATTACGTTACATATAATTTAGGTGTGCACTTTTAAGGATCATTTCAAGAAGCTTGTAACATCAGCAGCTTCAGTTCAGACCCTTTATTCATTCTCTTCCCTCTAAAGGAGCCCTATACAGTCTTTATTTATGCATTTCCCCCTCTGTTATCCCTCGCGCGCAGCGCACCAGGGTAAAATAGAGCAGCTGCGGATCATGTGTAAAGACGCAGCGTGAACGACGCAGCCCTGTACATAGATATCCATAATAAAGGCCTTTAATAAAAGTAATAATAAATATAATAAAAGCCTTTATTATGGATATCTATGGCCCTGTATGCTTTAAGGGGGGGGGGGGTTGTCTTTACGCATGATCCGCAGCTGCTCTATTTTACCCTGGTGCGCTGCGCGCGAGGGATAACAGAGGGGGAAATGCATAAATAAAGACTGTATAGGGCTCCTTTAGAGGGAAGAGAATGAATAAAGGGTCTGAACTGAAGCTGCTGATGTTACAAGCTTCTTGAAATGATCCTTAAAAGTGCACACCTAAATTATATGTAACGTAATTTTGCGCACCTGAATTCAAGCCAAGGCAGCACGCCCACCGAAGCGCCACTGGTTCTATGTCGTTAAAAAGAAAATAGCATGAAACACAGCTACGGACTCTCCTATTGATTTTAATTAGGACATTTTGGTAGGAGTGGAAAGACATTAAACGTAGTGATAAGGCTGCCGCTGATAAAAGCCCCTGGGTCTGAGGGGAGGGAGGGGAGAGGAGCAGACCAGAGCGTTGAGGGACAGAAACACAGCGCACGTAGTTAAAAAAAAAAAAAAAAGCATAATTAATAAAAGCGAAACTTATAAACAGACTAAGTGGCGTTTTAGACTGCATGTTACGGTTTGGATCACCGAGAACATTCATGGTTTTAAAAAACACAGTAAAGCCAGAATAACTTTCGGTTCAAAAGTAAAAACGAGCTGTAGTCCAATCAGCGATTTCTTAGGTCTCCCACTGGGACGTACCTCTTCCGGTTTCTTAATGTTGCAGCGCTTTCCTAAATGTTGTAGCGCTTTCGTTATTGTTGTAGCGCTTTCATTAATGTTGGAGTGCTTTCCTTAAAGTTGTAGCGCTTTGCACCTCAGGGCCACCGTACAAAACATTAACTTCACATTAATGTTTCACAAGAATATAAAATTATTGTTTAGGTATTTTTATTTAATTCCATCAGTTTTTATTTGAAAATGTCATTTTTTTAAAAAGTCGTCTTATATTTCATAATGGTGTTTTTCAGAAGAATCACTTTGCCTGACAATTAAGAGAAACAGGGCGGGGCGAGCAGTATGACTGGCTGCTTCTTGACCCAGACCAAAGCAATCCAAAACGGAGTTTCAAATCAGACCTGAAGCTCCTAATTCAGGGCTGCATCATTTGAAGGACCCAGTCTTTGTGGGGCGGGTCTTGCAGCATTACTGCATCTCACTGTGACAGTGCTTTCATGTACAAAATCAATTCAAACCCACATAATCTTCCAACTATTGAAATTCGTCTGGACGAGGCAGAGCAGCTTTCTGTGAGACTGGCTGCAGAGGTGGAAAGGCAATCACAGCTCTCTGAAGTAACTTGAGAACTGCTATCACGTGAAGTCACCAGTAACACAGAAAAAAGACAAGAAGTTGCTTTATTGAAGATGAATAAATCGGTGTAGCAGAGGTCTGAAAAGTCATTGGCGACAGTAGTGCTGATAGCGTCATCTTCCTGAAAGGAGGGGTGCATGTCTGTCTTTCCCTCACGTATCTGCAATCTGTGGGAGTTTCAGTCAGGCATAGAGCCGAGCAAGCCAGCCGCCCATGGTTTGTTTTTGTTATCAAGAAAGATTCAAACCTTTGTAATTGCTGAGCGGACTGGGCCAGGGCAAAGTCTGGGCCACTGAGAAAACTCCCAGAGCTCCTGATGGCTGGCCAGTCCGCCCCTGACTGTATACTGGTATTATTCTTCCCTTTACATATTCATTATGGCTCACAATCTTTTTTAAATGTTGTTTTATCATCTTTCATTTTATTCTCATTCATTAATCAGCCAAATGTTTATTTATGCCCGAGCAGCTAAGCGCTGCGAAGGCCTATTGTATTATGCCCGAGCAGCTAAGCGCTGCGAAGGCCTATTGTATCTGTATTGTAAAATATTATTATTATTAATCTGCCACCCTAAACAGGAGCCTTTTTGGGGGCTTTCTCATTTTCAAAAACTCATCAAACTTTGCAGATGCATGGTGACTGTTTAAAAATTTTGTATTTTAAGGTTGTCACAAAAATCTAAAGAAAAATGCCTCAACGGCGCAACCTATACATTTTCAAAGGACCCTTTGCTATTCACTTACTTCTTCGTAGAGACATGAGATTTGTTATAGTTGTAGAGCTCAACAAGACGCTCAGAATTTACAATTAATGTCATAGTGCAAGTATCACAGGAAGTTGCCCATTTTAGACTGAAAGTCTGATTTTGACCTCAATTTTGACAGTTACAGCATTGGTATAAGATCGAACTCCTCCCAGTGATATCGAGCGATCGGCTTGAAACTCGGGCAGTCTGATCATAAG
This sequence comes from Fundulus heteroclitus, assembly GCF_011125445.2. Taxonomy (NCBI): domain Eukaryota; kingdom Metazoa; phylum Chordata; class Actinopteri; order Cyprinodontiformes; family Fundulidae; genus Fundulus; species Fundulus heteroclitus. The sequence goes on along the minus strand of NW_023396531.1, from coordinate 520,463 downwards.
GCATGGCCAATCAAAAGTTATCAAAACGGTGAGTTTTTGAGCATGGTGAAGGGGCGTTGGCAGGGGTCAAAGTTCACCTACTCGCCAAGAAACACAAAACTGTTATATTTCAAACACAAAAACTCACAGAGCCACCAAACGTTCAGTAGTTGATCACCACTAGGTCTCCTACAATATCCAATGGTCAAATGATGACATTGCTTAGGCCACGCCCCCTGACAACAGGAAGTGTCATGTTTTATTGTTAACAGTCGCTATGTTACCCCTCTGAGCTAATCAACATGAAACTATGTCCACAGACAGAAGACATGTTGGTGTGTTGTGGATTCCAGGCCCAACTGGATTCCATGTAGCAGTGCGGAGGACAACATTTTTAAAAGTCAAAAGGCTTATTTAATGCTTTGAGAACATCTCTTCTATTCAGCTACAAAATCAACCAAAACAGGATGATCTTTTAAGCTATAAGACCATTTTTAAGATGTCAATACATAGATCAACAGACCAACAGACCTCAGTCAGTCCGGGTCGGACAGAACACCTCTGATGTCATCACCCTCAGCACGGGCTCCCCTCAGGGCTGCGTCCTAAGCCCCCTGCTGTTCACTTTGATGACACACGACTGCGTCCCCAGGTTCACCACCAATCACATTGTGAAGTTTGCAGACGACACAACGGTGGTGGGCCTTATCAGAGACGACAACGACCAGGACTACAGAGAGGAGGTGGAGCAGCTGGTCGGCTGGTGCAGAGACAACAGCCTGATCCTGAACGTGGAGAAGACGAAGGAGATCATCGTCGACTTCAGGAAAAACCGGCCTCACCACACTCCACTGCTCATCAACAGCTCAGCTGTGGAGGTGGTCAGCAGCACCAAGTTCCTGGGGGTGAACATCACGGACAACCTCACCTGGACTGTGAACACCATGTCACTGGTGAAGAGGGCACAGAAGCGATTATACTTCCTGAGGAGGATGAGGAGAGCCCACCTGCCCCCGCCCATCCTCAAGACCTTCTACAGAAGCACCATAGAGAGTATTCTGACCAGCTGTCTCTCTGTGTGGTGTGGAGGCTGCAGTGCCTCCGACTGGAAGAACGTGAGGAGAGTGGTGAGGACAGCAGAAGGGATCATCGGGGCTCCTCTTCCCTCCATTAAAGACATTTCATCGCAGCGCTGTGTGTCTCGAGCCCGAAACATCATCAGGGACCCCTCACACCCCCACCATGGACTATTCTCCCTGCTGCCCTCTGGAAAGAGGTTCCGCAGCATCCGCTGCAGGTCCACTAGGTTCTGCAAAAGCTTTTTCCCTGCTGCCATCAGACTGTTGAACTGCTGAAGTATAAAAACGGACTGTGTACCACACTCGACTCGCTGATTTGCACATTTGCATATTTGTATTGTATCCTGCAAAATCGCTGCTGCACCTTATCCGGAAACGTACTGCAAAACTGTTTACAATGCAACTGTCTACTTTTAAATCACTGCTGCACCTTGCTGCACAACTGTCAACTGGTAAATCACTGATGCACCTTACTGCATATTTGTTTACATTTGTTTTAAATTGTTCACATTTCAACTGCCTACTGTTCACTGCTGCACTTTATCCGGAAGTCAATTGAAACTTATCCTGTAACTGACTGCGATTTATCACTGCACTTTTTATCCTGTACTGTAATTCACTGCAAGGTATCCTGTAGAGTTACTGCAATCTTTCTGAGCTGTGTAAAAACGAAATTTCGTTCTGTATGCACTCTGTGCATACAAAATGACAATAAAGAAAGTCTAAGTCTAAGTCTAAGTCTAAGATTTTAAGCTGGTGGGTCGCCACTGCCTCCGGTGGCCAAATGCATCGCTACATTAACTGATCTGCACCAGATTTTTTGCGAGTCGTAGGGTAGCGCTGCTCAATGCCTTCGTGTGTATTGCCCGGTGGACAGGCGGGGAAAATGCGTGACAGCTTCTGCCGTGGCTGGCGGCCGGCGGTGCGCGAACCCCTGCGGTGGCCAATAGGCCGGAGCGAGGCACAATAAAGATTTAAAAAGAATTGTAAAATACTTTTCTGGAGCTTGACTCAAAGCAAAACAATGTTTATAATTATTTGTAAACATTTGTATACTCTATGTTTATCTTGTTTTTAAGTATTTTATATTTACAATAAATGCATTATATATTTTTTAGACTAGTTCCATATGAGAGGTTGCAATAAATCCTGTAACTATACTGAATTTGCAGCTTAAGAAGATTGGGTTTGACAGACAACACCAACTGTCCCCTCAATCCAGTGCACACAAATACCACAACAGACCTCATCACGCTCTACAGTACATCAAGAAAACTAAATCAACTAAAACAAGTTCACAAGTGCACATGAAGTTAATCCATATTTGTGTGTCAGGGTGTCTAAGCACTCTCCAGAATTTGACATCTCAGCAGAGCCTGTAATAATTGTAGAAAGTAACGTTATAGTTGTTCTGCCTTTTGTTAAGACAGCAAGGAATTCATGTTGTGAATACATTACATAAATAAGATATTAATTAATTATTAGTCGAAGGAAATCCATGCTAAAAACAGTTAGAAACGTTTTGGGTTCATATTTAATCAGAGTGAGACATCACAACTTTGCTTGATCTCTATGTGAATTACGTGAGATAGTGAGTGCTCTCACCTTAAAAAAAAGATCTTTGACGTATTTTGCTCTGGTAAAAGCTGCTTTTCAGCGATGAAGCTAGGGAAACTGTTAATGTTGAAGTTGAATTTGTTCTACACGCTTCTGCCTTGGAAAGTATTCGTCTTTTTACAAAAAGAATGTTTAAAGCCAGATTTATGAATAAAGGTTATTCAGAGAACACAAGAAAAGGAAGCTTTGTGTGGGGAACTTGTGTCCTAGTTGTCTAGCTGCATATTGCCCCAGGACAGCACAATAGTTTTCTTGAAGTATAATTTTGGTGAAGTAGAAACAAGTATTAATTTTAAAAGGTATGTAAAAAAGGAAAAAAGTTTTTACAAAATCTTAAAATGTTGGATAGTCGTTATTTCCATCTTGCTGTGAAAATTGGTGAAATATTATCATTTTTAATGCTTAGATATAAAATTGCAAGGCAATTACTAAAATTGCCTTTTGTTGAAAATGTTTTTTGGCAGGCCATACTTTATATTTATAGGTAGCCTAGATGTGCATAATAAAAGAGTGAAACTAAAACCTGGTCTAAAATTTTTATGGAGCTTTAACTTGCTAAGAGTAATAACGTTAGATGATTATATCTTTAAAATGAGATAACTGTCTCATAAAATGTGATAGTTTACTTGGTCTAAAGAGATAATGCAATTCAATGTTATTTATATATCGCCAATTCATGAAACATGTCATCTCAAGGCGCTTTACAAAGTCAAAATCAATCAGACTGTACAGATTGGGTCAGATTATACACATTGGTCAAAAAAATCCTATAGAAGGGAACCAGTTCATTGCATCAAAGTCTTGACAAGTAGCATTCTCTCCTGAAGAAGCGTAGAGCCACAGGGAGAGTCGTCTGCATTGTCCATGGCTTTGCAGCAATCCCTCATACTGAGCAAGCATGAAGCGACAGCGGGAAAAAAAACTCCCCATTAAAAGGAAGGAAAAACCTCCAGCAGAACCGGGCTCAGTATGAACGGTCATCTGCCTCCATCGACTGGGGGTTACAGAAGACAGAGCAGAGACACAACAACACAGACAAAAAGCACACATTGATCCAGTAATCTGTTCTACGTTAGATGGTAATAGCGGGTGATCTGTCTTCCCTGGATGATGTCACAGTTAACAGAACACCAGACCAGGTGTACTTACTATTAAGACAAAAGAGAGAGAACAAAAAGTTAAAATCTGTAATGACAACAGTGATGCAAAACTGGAGAACAGTAGACTGGAGAACAGTAGAACTAGGTAGAGTGAGAAATATAGCCCCTGATGTCCTCCTGTAACCTAAGCCTATAGCAGCATAACTATAAAGGTAGCTCAGGGTAACATGAGCCACTCTAACTATAAGCTTTGTCAAAAAGGAAGGTCTCAAGAGCCAGCTTCTAGTGGAGGAGTTCAAGTATTTTGGGATCTTGTTCACGAATGAGGGGCAGATGGAGCGGGAGGTCGACAGGCAGATTGGTGCAGTGTCTGCTGTGAAGCGGGTGCTGTACCGGTCCGTTGTGGTGAAGAGAGAGCTGAGCCAAAAGGCAAAGCTCTCGATTTACCGGTCGATCTACGTTCCTACCCTCATCTATGGTCACGAGCTTTGGGTCGTGACCGAAAGAACGAGATCCCAAATACAAGCGGCTGAAATGAGTTTTCTCCGTAGTGTGTCTGGGCTCTCCCTTAGAGATAGGGTGAGGAGCTCAGTCATCTGGGGAGGACTCAGAGTAGAGCCGCTGCTCCTCCACGTCGAGAGGAGCCAGTTGAGGTGGCTCGGGCATCTGGTCAGGATGCCTCCTGGACGCCTCCCTGGTGAGGTGTTCCGGGCACGTCCCACCGAGAGGGGGCCCAGGGGAAGACCCAGGACACGCTGGAGAGACTATGTTTCTAGGCTGGCTTGGGAGTGCCTTTGGAATCCCCCGGAGGAGCTGGCCCAAGTGGCTGGGGAGAGGGACGTCTGGGCCTCCCTACTGAAGCTGCTATTTACCGCGTCCCGACCCCGGATAAGTGGAAGACGATGGATGGATGGAAAAAGGAAAGTTTTAGGATTAGTCTTAAAAGTAGACAGGGTGTCTGCTTCACAGACCAAAACTGGGAGTTGGTTCCACTGGAGAGGAGCCTGATAGCTAAAGGATCTGCCTACCATTCTGGTTTTACAGACTTTAGGAACCACCTGCTTTCTGAGAGTGAAGTGGTCTGTTAGAAATTACTAAAGTTTGTACACAACATACACATGTGGAATATTGCTAACTTGTTACTTTAGCAATATTCCAATTGCTAAAGTGTTTCTTTTACATTATTACTTTTGGGTGTGTATCCACCAATTTAACTGTCAAAGTTTCATAAAAGCTGTCTTAATGCAAGAAACGAAACCATTAAACACATGAAATAATAATATACCAGTGTTTAAACCAGGGGTGTCAAACGTACGGCCTGCGGGCCAGATCTGACGATTTCGTCCCCCAAGGCTTGTGTTAATCTGTCTCCATCTCGTTTTTGCCTACCGGTTACTTTGGTTTTTGGTCAGGACAGTTTTGATGTGTCTGCTCTTCGGGGTCCGACTTTAATTTGATCGACCAAGGTTTGGTTAATCAGCTCCGTATTTGGAGCGTGCCGCTGTCCGCACCTCTCCAGGTTTCAGCTCTAGATGGGGAAAAATTAACCCGTATTACTCATCAAACTGAACCCCTAGAATTTATCGTGTCTGGTAACCACCGAGAACAGCTTTCATTTTTTATTTGTCTGGTCAATCACTCCCCTGTGTTCTTAGGTTTGGCCTGGTTAACTGTTCACAACCCTCAATTTAATTGGGCCGAATCTCACCTCGAGTCTTGGTCACTTGCTTGCCACTCTCGGTGTTTACACTCCGCTCATCCAGTCTCACATTCCCCTAGTTCCGCCCCTGAACCGTAGGGTGAGATCAACTTGACCCACGTACCTGAGCAATATCACAATCTTCGTTTGGTTTTTAGCAAAAGTATGGCGTGCTCTCTTTCGTCGCACCGCCCATAAGATTGCGCTATTGATCTGCTACCTGGAGCTCCGCTGCCCTCCAGCCGCCTCTACAACATCTCGAGGTCTGAACGTCAGGCACTCGAGAAATACATAGGTGAGTCTCTTGCGGGGGGATTAATTCGCCCTTCCTCCTCTCCCTTAGGTGCCGGTTTCTTTTTTGTTGGAATAAAAGATGGATCCCTCCGTCCTTGTATCAATTACCGAGGGCTAAATCAGATTACAGTTAAGAATAAATACCCGCTTCCCCTTTTGTCCTCTGCTTTAGAACCAGTCCAGAATGCCGTCATTTTAACAAAACTTGACTTGCGTAATGCTTATCATTTGTTTCGGGTGAGACAGGGAGATGAATGGAAAACGACTTTTAAGACCCCACTGGGTCATTTTGAATATCTCGTGATGCCAAAAGGCATCACGTCCGTTTTGCAAGCCTTGGTTAATGACGTCCTAAGGGAATTTTTGAATGACTTTGTGTTTGTCTATTTAGACAACATCTTGATCTACTCAAGCAACCCCGATCAGCACCAACAACATGTCCGTTTAGTTCTCCAATGCCTTTTAGAGGACCGCTTATTTGTCAAGGCTGAGAAGTGCGAGTTCCATCGTAGCACAGTTTCCTTTCTCGGTCTGACTTTAGAGGGTGGTCGTGTGCGATCTGATCCTGAAAAGATAAAAGCAGTTGTGGAATGGCCAACCCCAGACTCCAGGAAAAAACTCCAGAGGTTTTTGGGGTTTGCCAATTTCTACAGGCGCTTCATCAAGAACTACAGTCAGATAGCTTCCCCTCTGCACACGTTAACATCCAATAAAGTTCCAAGAACCTTGCTTACCTGCAGTCAGCCCGATGTCTGAACCCCTGTCAAGCCCGCTGGTCCCTGTTCTTTTCCCAATTCAACCTCACCATAACCTATCGCCTGGCTTAAGAAATATCAAGCCTGATGCTCTGTCTCGACAATTCGCACCCCAGGAACAGGAAAAGGAACCGGCACCTATTCTTCCCCCTTCATGCACAGTGGGGGCTTTACGTTGGGAGCTAGAGGACCGTATTAATCAAGCATTAAGACTCGATCCTGACCCAGTCACCGACCCCGCGGGGCTTAAGTATGTCCCGAGATCTGTTCGTCCTGATGTTCTCCGTTGGAGCCACGATTCATAATTCTCTGCCCATCCTGGACTTTATAGGACGCAATCACAGGTATCCCGTCGGTTTTGGTGGCCGGCTTGGACCAAAGATGCGCGCGAGTATGTATTAGCCTGCCCTGTCTGTGTACAGAATAAGCCCTCTAATCAGCCACCTTCTGGTCTTCTCAATCCTCTCCCTATTCCTAAGCTTCCTTGGTCTCACATCGCACTAGACTTTGTCACCGGACATCCCCCGTCCCAGGGTATGTCCACCATACTTACAGTGGTCGACCGATTCTCCAAGCCCTGCCACTTAATCCCCATTCGAAAACTGCCTAACGCCCTTCAGACTGCACAACTCCTCATAAAGCATGTTTTCCAGCTTCATGGAATTCCCACGGACATCCTGTCTGACCGGGGCCCCCAGTTCGTCTCACAGGTCTGGCTGCACTTTTGTTCTGCTCTCGGCGGCCGTTACACTCTCACCTCAGGATATCACCCACAAACCAAAGGCCAAACCGAGAGAATGAACCAACAGCTGGAAACCACCCTTCGTTGCCTCACCTCATCATCACCCGCCGACTGGAATAAGTTTTTGCCCTGGGTTGAATATGCACTCAATTCTCACGTTTCATCTTCCACTGGACTTTCACCGTTTATAAATAGCACTAGGTTACCAACCACCACTCCTACCCACTGATGGGCTCCAAATACCCTTTTCGTCAGTCAAGGAATAGGTCCGTCGTTGTCAAGAGACCTGGAGATCCACCGTCACTGCACTCACACGCACCGCAGAGCAGAACAAGAGGTTCGCCGACCAGCACCATGTACCCGCCCCCCAGTATCGCCCCGGTCAGAAGGTTTAGTTATCATCCAGGGCTTTGTCTAACCCATCAGCTAAGAAGCTGGCCACTCAATTCACTGGACCTTATGAGATCGAGTCCATCATCAGCCCTACCTCCGTTTGTCTGCGCCTGCATCCTCACTGCCGAGTTCACCCCACCTTTCATGTCTCCCAGATCAAACCAATTTCTGATTGTTTGAGCAGACACATGCACATTTGTGGCCTGCTGGAGGTCATTTTGCAGGGCTCTGGCAGTGCTCCTCCTGTTCCTGCTTGCACAAAGGTGGAAGTAGCGGTCCTGCTGCAGGGTTGTTGTCCTCCTACGGCCTCCTCCACATCTCGTGATGTACTGGCCTGTCTCCTGGTAGCGCCTCCATGCTCTGCACACTACGCTGACAGATACAGTAAACCTTTTTGCCACAGCTTTCATTGATGTGCCATCCTGGATGAGCTGCACTACATGAGCCACTTTTGTTGGTTGTAGACTCCGTCTCATGCTACCACTAGAGCGCCAGCATTCAAAAGGGACCAAAACATACACCAGAAAGCATAGGACCTAAGAAGTGGTCTGTAGTCACAACCTACAGAACCACTCCTTTATTGGAGGTATCTTGCCAATTGCCTACAGTTTCCATCTGTTGTCTATTCCATTTGCACAATAGCATGTGAAACTGATTGCCAATCAGTGTTGCTTCTTTGGTTCACTTTTTCACTTTATTTTTAGTAAATTATCCAACATTAAACACAGGAAAGAGTAAAAAGCAACGATAAATAAACAAACCCACAATTTACCACAAAAAGGAATAGGCTGAAGCAAAGCTTATTAATAAGCTTCTTAAGTGGACAGTTTGATTTCACAGTATGATTGACTTGGACTGAGTCAGTCTGATATTTTGCGAGATACACAGGACCTCATATTTTAGAAAAAAGCAATATAGAAACTGGAGTAAGTTAAAGAAGTAAAGATGCTTGAAAGAAAGAAAAATGTGGATTAGAGACAATGTCTGCAGGATGCAGCCTGTGTGCAAAATTAACCATTTAAATTTTTACCGCTTTTTTTTTACTGCCAGACCGAAGTCCTTTACTGGAGGGGCAGAGGTCAGTGTGACTCCAGTCAGCCAGGCTTGTAATGGACCCAAACACTCCCTACATGGTAGTGTCCCATCCCAAATTGGCAGATATTATTAATGTATTTAGGATGTGTTCAGAGCACACAGAACATTAAAGGTTACACTATATGTGTATAAATAGTTCCTCTGCTTTATCGATTAAAATTAATGTTTATCCATACAGGCTGACCAGGAAAAGAAAGAGAAACTTTAGGCTACATCCTGTTTTCCTGTTTGCTTCTGCATTAGCCCAAGAAAAAGACAGACATTGAGTAATTCCTTTGCTGTGTTTGTGTGTTTAGCGCGGTCCTTGTTTTTAATTGTATTTGTGATCTAACACTGCCTTCAATAATACTTATTATTATTTGTAGCTGAGGAGGCCAGTTCCTGTCGAGTTTGTGGAGTTGATGCAGAGGGACAGAATAATGGCAGTCACAGGAGTGAGGAGGAGACAGATGAGGAGGGACAGGGAAAAGAGAAGAAGTAATGGAGGAGGAGCAGAAACCACCTAAAAAAGAAGTGGCGGGTGCATGGCTGGGTTGGTAATAGGTGTTTGGAAAACCTCTAAGGATTGCAGTCCAGATCAAGGCTTTTTGACACCGTCTAGTTAATAGGCTGAAAAGGTTGATTGATTTCAGGTCTAGCTTGTATTTGAAGACATACCTGTAGTTAATATTGGCTTTGACATATATGCGTGCTTGGAGGGGTTTTCACCCGGGGAGTAATTCAATGCAGAAGCGTTACTGTTGTATAGAAACAAACAAGTAATCCCACAGCTGTGTGAAGAGAACTGCTGAGACAATCATCAGACTTGCCTTGCTCTTGCTGGATGATATTTTCGGGACTCACTGCCTCCACTGAGCAAATTCTGCCCTGCATGATAATGCACAACCTCATCTCCTTGTTCCCATCTGGCAAGGATCCCATCAACAGGCCGTTTTCAAGATTGCAAAACAGTTTTCTTCCCTGAACCATTAGAGAACTGAATCAGCTTGCTTCCCCTGTCCCACTCTTGCACCCCTCCCTGTGACGTTGATTATTTTCAATAGAATTAAATTTAAAGGTTTCAATAATTTTGTAAGGTAGAGTCATGTGCAACAGAATGTGTTATTGTGACGGTGCAGCGCGGTTCATCCCGCTGACACGCCGCACGCACTCACACACACACACAAACCAATTCACGTGCGCACACACTCATTCAGCTACGTATCCCTCTCCGTGTATAATTGCAGCCGGATCGCTTTATTTACTCACCTTGTTTTTTTTTAATGTCTTCCCTTGTAAGATGTGGCGCGACCAAGGGTGCACACTTGGCAACGCTCATGAATCAGAACTCATACATTTACACTTGAATACATACACACGTTTGCACTCACCCAGGTAGGGACGTTTTGTCCGACTGTGGCTTCTGAGGGAAAGTGGGCGTAATACTTCCTGTTCCTTTTTCCTGTTGTTTATTTCTTCCCATAAAGGGAGTCAGTCTGCCAGCAAGCTTAATTGTATTTTTTTTTTTAACTAAAGAAAGTAGCTTTGGAATGGAAGCAGGATATAAATATATTGTTTTGTTGGATAAGTGGTTTTTTTGTGTGTTATGTAATAAAATGAATGCTCAATTGTTTGCAGATTTAATTGTAGGGCGGGGCTTAGGACTTATAAGAAGAGCTGCTGGTCCTATTGAGTCAGTCTGGCCTGGTTACAGAGGAGGTAACGTTGCTGTGCAGCCCAAAAAGGTATTTTTTTTTTCTGAGGAGGTAAAATTCATGTATGGACTCTGATCATTTTGTCGATTCTTTCTGCTGCTCTGTATTTCATTTTTGGAGGTGTGAAAATAAAAAATCATCACCTGAAGACATCGACATGCCCTCCATGATTTTTTCACAATTTTGGAGTCAAGTTTATGTGGTCAAGGCCCGCCACAGGGGCTGTTAGCAAGAACCCGCGACAGTTATGCATCTAAATTTCTTTGGAAAGATAAACCCCCAAGTATTAGCTTAAAGACAATACAGAAGACTAAAGACAGAGGAGGATTAGATTTGCCTAACTTCCATAACTATTACTTAGCAAATAGGCTACAATACATCTCTAAATGGATAAAAAATAGTCATCTAGATGAGCCTTGGTTAGATATAGAACAGGAAATGTGCAATAATATCATGATTTCAGATTTGCCGTTTATTAGCTCAAATATAAAACAGCATACATGCTTCAAAAATATCAACATTAGTTTTACTCTTACAGCATGGTGGGAGTTCCTTAAAATTACAAAGTCATCCCTTATCCCATGCAGTCGTACACCTATCTGGAATAACCCTGATATCCTACAAAATAATAAAATGACAAACTTTACATACTGGAAGAATAAAGGTATTAAATATCTGGAACATCTACTTGACGGACCGAGTTCATCAATTTTGCTAAACTAAATATGCAATATGGCATTAGTAAAAATAAATTCTTGGAATATGAACAACTTAAATCAATAATTAGAAATAAATATAAGTATATTAATGGTGGTTTACAAATCCCAACTAATATATTAGAGTTCCTAGATTTAACCCCACCCCCAAACTACTGTCTAAATCATACAGGACACTGACTAAAATACATGATTCAATATCTCTTCCTATTATGAAAAGGGAAAAGGATTTATCAGTCACCTTTGAACAAAACTTCTGGGCTCAGATATGTCTAAGAACTTTCAAATTGACTAGAGACACCAACTTACAACTAATACAATACAAAATCCTTCACAAAGTACACTACACAGGACAAAGATTATTCAAGATGGGTTTGGCACAATCTAACATCTGTCCACACTGCATAGGCAATCATCCTGATAATTATATTCATGCGTTATGGTTATGCACACCAGTCCAGAGGTTCTGGACACAGATATGTAAGGACTTATCAAAGTGCCTGAGCTGTAAAATTACACCTTCCCCATCAGTTTGCTTGCTCGGTAATTTTGAGGAAAGTCCTCTGGAGAAATAAATAGTTTACATGGTTTTCACTGCATTATTTATCGCAAAGAAAACTATCCTCATGAATTGGAAAAGTAAAGAAAATCTCAGTATCAATCAGTATAGAGATCTTTTGTTGGATCATATTAATCTTGAGACAGCATCTGCATCCACATCTGATTTGTCTGTTTGGGCTCCTCTGATCAACACCATCACTTAGTGGAATAAGGGGCGGTGGGTTGCTTCCTGCAGGGCGCAGTGGCTGGATGCAGGGGTTCCTGGGGCTCTGGGGGCACTCGGAGTGGGGCGCCTGGTGAATCTGACTCCAGGGTCTGTTGCCCCCATCTGGGAAGGGCTTGGAAGGCCTACGGGCGTCCTACAGCAACCGCTTGCGGCGCTCTTGGGGAGCTGCGTGGCGACGGACGTGGGTTACTGACCTGGTAGCTGTGCTGCTGCTGGGTAGGGCCGGGGTGGGTCTGGGGGCCTGGGGTCCCTGGGGCACACCGCCCTCGGGCGGGGGCCCCGGCGGGGCCTCGGGGGTGTGCCGCTTTTGGTGTGGGCCGGCGCGCGCCCGGGTGTCCGCCCCTGCACGGGGCCTCTGGTGCGCTGGGGGGCCTCGGGGCCTGTTGAGCTGGTAGGGGGGCATGGTCATTAACATCTCAGGGCAGATGCTCTTCTCCTTCATTGGATAGGCACTCTGCTAGTGGGGGGAGGGGGAAGGAGGGGGAGTAGGGACTCACCCAGCCTGGATGTCTACTGTCGAATGTATGGTGAGTTGTTTGAATGTTAGTTTTGGAGAGGGATTAAATCTACGGGTGGGGGGGTGGTTGGGGGGATGGACGTTCTGGTGGGCTTGTGTCCGGCCCCCTGTCCCGGTCCTGGTCCATTTTGTCTCCCGGTGCGGGTTTCGCTTAGGGTGTGGGGTTTGGATGGCTCGTGCGGGCTGGCTGGCCAGGGTCCCTCCCTCTTATTTATTTATTTACTTTTTTTTTTTGGGGGGGGGGAAGCCAGTAGGCTTGGTGGTGGGCTGGGGGGGTTGAGGTGTTGGTCCTGGTGGGTGGTTGGCTGGCGGGCCCTGCGGCTTCTCCCTGGCCCCCGGGCTACGGTGGTGCCGCTGGCGAGGCCCCCTTCTCTGGGTGGGGCTTTCGGGGAGCGGGGGTGCCTATTGGAGTCAGTAGGGGAGCTGGCTCCCTGGTATGGCTTCCCAGTCCTTTGCTCCCCATCCACGGACTCCTCTCTCTGCCTGCTCCATCACGCCGCCACACATGTAGGTCCTTGGGGAGGGGGCGTTACTGGAGGTTGCCACTTTCTGGTGACGTCCCTCTCCCCAATTTTATCATCTTAGACACTTTCACTCCAAACAATTTCATGACCCACACTCATGTAGGCCATGGTATGGGGGGGTGGGGGGAAGACGTCTGGGGGGGGGGGCTTATGTTGTGTGAGCCTCACCTCGGACGGGTCCCTTCACCTCCTCTCACTTAGACATTGAGGGTTCTGGGCAGTTGCCTGGAGATGGTGCGCTGGCACCAGCTTCCTTCCGGAGGGGGGTGGGCTGTGCCATGCACCCTCTTCGGCGCTCCCAGTTTTTAAACACACTTGAGAACAACATGCAACAACACAACATCTGAGCGGGCGTAGGGAGGATCGGGGTCTTTTGTACACCCCCAGCAAGGAGTCTGGGGCCTGGAGGAGGTGCGGGCCACTGTGTCCGGGGTCTTGGCAAAGGGCTGCTATGGGTAGTCAGCAGCTTGCCAGGTCTGGGGCTGACACCTCCGCTCCCCCCAGGAGGGGTGGGGGGCAGGGGTGGCTAGGGTAAGGTGGGGGAGGGAGGTGGTTTATTGGGTATGTAGGGGGTGAGGGGTGTTCTGGCTGGGTGGCCCGTACGGGTCGTGTTGGCCCCCCCTCTTTGGGGGGCCTGGTCTGGGGGGCGTCTGGTCCGGGGGCAGGGCCGGGGGTCGGGCACAAGCAGTCGTATAGTTGATTTGGGGTGACCCCCCCTCTTGTCAATGTTGGATGCGAGTGTTATGTGGGAATGTGTGTACATCGTCTTTTTTTTTTTTTAAATCTGTGTGTGGTGAGTGGGGCACAAGGGAGGGATGGTGTGAATGAGTTTTTTTTCCAGGTATGGGTCTGATCTGCTCCCTCTCCCAAGATCATCTCAAGTCTCCGCTAGGTGCGGAGCCATCCCCCCACGTCCTGCCCTCCTCCGCTGCGCTGGCAGGCGCCTTGGCCCTCTGTGTATATAAGTGTTCACTTATATACAGAAAGCCTGTAATTTATGTTCTTTCACTTTCTTTTTTTCAGGTGTCACATTACACAGCTTAAATAATAATACATATGATTTAGCAATGGCATCTAGGTGTTATTCGATTGTATCTGTTGCTTTATGTCTGTTGGTTGTCCTGTTCTTTTTGCATCTCTCTTTCCAGGTGATGGAGCAGACGGAGAACGTTTTATCACTCTCTCCCTTTTATCTCTTCTTTCTTTCACCTCTTCTCTTTTTTTTCTTTTCCTCTCTCTTCTTGTTCTTCCTTTACTCTCCCATTGTAGTGTCCATATAATTTGAAATTCTCCCTGCAGAAATCACAATAAAGCTATTTACATGCATAAATCAAGCGGAGCATTATGGCGAAAGCAGTTTCGCTCCACTTGTAAAAGCAAAATCTGTCGAGCTCTATCTGGCATTGAGACATCAATTCCTATTGCCACATTGCTGGACAGGACACTGGGAGAGAAAAAAAAGAATGTGTTATGCATAACTGTGGAAAGGTATACAGTCATATCCAGTAAATTAGAATATTACTGAAAAGTTTATTTATTTCAGTAACTCAATTCACTAAGCAATACACATTACATAGAATAACACAAACTGATGATGTTTTTTCCCACCTTTAGCTAATAAAAACACAGCATTCATGATTAGAATATTGCATTATGCAAAATTAATTCTCTTGGTGTCATGTTTGGCTTTAAGTGTTTGGCCCACATGCACAATTACACTCGAATGCAGAGATCAGATTCAAAGATTTTATTTTTGGAGGTGAAGGGGATGACGCTCGAGGCGAACGAGGGCACGACGGATCAGGATCCGAAACAACTGAAAGGGAAAGGAAGATGGTCAGAAAGTGAAGGACCCCAGAGGAAACGACCTGAGAGACGTAAGCTTACCACCCGGACGTAGCAACCGGACCGGGGAGGGCAGTTAGGACTCAGCTTGTTGGTAACAGTCTATTGGTGACAGGTGATCCAGTGACCGGTGGGCGTAGGCAGAGGAAGGTCCGAGCAGCGCCGCCGATCCAGAGATCCGGGACAGCAGAGGAAACCAGACAGGTTCGAGGTAAGTGGTGAACTCGGGAAGATGACTCAGTTTGAGAGTAGTGCTCGAGTGGATCGTTCTGGGGAGACGTGAACACGCAGGAGGAGTCCCGGGAGACACAAAGGGTAACAGTAAGCGCGGAGGAGAATATCTTGAGGAGAGAATACTGGCCTGGAGTCATACATCGACTGATAACACTGGCGTTCATCTGCTGTCCGCACGCCGTTCTTAAAGCGTGGCGGGATGCTGCTGAACCAATCCCTGGTGTGCGCGCCCCACCCGCCAGTCAACCAGAAACACCTGTGGAGAAAGCAGAGGCAGAGCCAGCAAGCAGGATGGCTCTGCTGACTGAGTCCTGACACTTGGTATTTGTGTTCACAAATACACGAGAATCCATCTTGTACTGCTCTGCCTTCAACCGTTTAAGGTTGAAGGCAGAGCAGTTCTGGCCAATCACGTTGCAGTATTGAGGTTTAAGGCAGGACATACCGTTGCAACAAAAGTAAGCGCTGCTGAGCCTACAGACGCACAAACACAAACATGGCAGCGCAGGAGGATGGAGGAGTAGCTGCTGGTATCGCATCGTTTTTTTAAAAAAAAATCCATGATTTCTTATTTAATAGTAGAACAACAAAAAGTGCCTAGACTACCTAAACTTCTTGTGGTTTCTCATGGCATCTGCTGCTTATGTTTTAATTTGATACAGTGGTTGGCTAAAACCAAACCAGTGGTAGGCGGGCACTAGGTGTTGCTTCGCTTAATCAGCTCAGAGAGTACTGCTGAATTCCTTCCCTTCATCAAACAGATTCAAATGGTGCAGACACACATTGATAATGTGCTACTCATGAAAAGTTTGTTTAATTATCTTGAAGAATGTTTTTTTCAAAAGGTACTTTTTACCTGACAGACAGGCTTCTCAGAAATGTATATTGTAATTCATTGAATATGACTGTATGTCAGCGACATGGCGACCTGTCCAGGGTGTACCCTGCCTCTTGCCCAGTGAATGCTGGAGATTGGCACCAGCAACCCCCGAGACCCCATGAGGGATTAAGCGGGTCAGAAAATGGATGGATGGATGGATGGATGGATGACTGTATGTGCATGTATGTGTATAGAAAACATTTGTACTTTCACCTTTAAAGTTGTTTTTAACAGGCAGGGGCAACGACTTATGATTATGATTCTTTTAACCTCTCTCTGTTTGCTGGCTTTGAAAATCTTGAAAGGCTTTTGGAATTCTA
Organism: Fundulus heteroclitus; assembly: GCF_011125445.2. Lineage (NCBI taxonomy): Eukaryota > Metazoa > Chordata > Actinopteri > Cyprinodontiformes > Fundulidae > Fundulus > Fundulus heteroclitus. The sequence continues at coordinate 504,193 of NW_023396531.1, read as the reverse complement.
AGAATTAAAATAAAACTTGTCTTGGCTTCTAACATAAATAATGAATTACTACTCAGAGTAGAAAAGGAAGAAATTACTATTTTGCATGCTGTTCTAATATCTTTGTAAAGCTCACAAAGAGTAATCAGGGGTCAGAAAGATTACAAAGTTGGGGTCGGAGCGGTGTCGCTCGAGCTCTCCAGACACCACTCTCAAGCTGTCGCTCATGCTCTCCAGACACCGCTCTCAAGCCCTCAAGCTGTCGCTGTCCAGTGCTCTCAAGCTGTCGTCCAGGCTCTCCTGCGCCCACAAGCAGCCACTCGAGCTCTCCTGGAGCCGTCCGCCTCCTGGTCGGCGGCCCGGGCTCTCCGGGGTTTTCTGCAAGCTTCCCGTTGTTTACCCTGTTGGGGTAGATTTTTGTTGTTGGACTCTAGCCCTCCGTTATGAGTCTTCCTCCGTTCGCCCTGGTTGGGTTGATTTTTGTTGGACCCTAGACCCCCTTCCTGAGCCTCCTTCTGCCCACCCTGAGTGGGTTGTTTTTTGTTGAACTCTAAACCCTCCTCAGACTGCTCTTCCCCGCTGGAACGTCTTCATTCCTCCCCCTATTGCTGTCTGACAAGCCTCTCATGCCAAGCCTCCGCTCACCTGATGCTCCAACCTCGGTCTCACATTCTTCACCGCCTTCCTCGGTGTCTCACTCGCCGTCTCCCTCGCCGTCTCCCTCGCCGCACGTCAGCTGCACTATCCTGTCTCGTGGCTGCCTGCTGTTCATCCGCTCTTAGAACTCTTGCTGCTTGATGCCGTCCGGTCCTGAGGCTTTACTCTGTTTCAGCCTCATCAGCTGGCCTCTCACCTGCACTGAAGTGACTGTGAGGGGGGAGGAAGGCAGGACCGAAGGTGTGGATGGGTCAGTGGTTGGTGAGAGTGACAGCGGGGGGGAGGGTAGGTCTCTGGTGGGCTGGGGGTTGGAGACATGTGGAGAGTTGAGGGCAGGGAAGGGGCCAGCGTGAGGGGAGTCAAACCATGTGAAGAACCAGTTTAACTCATCTGCAAACTTGGTGTCACCATCTGCAGCCCAGCTGGTCCTCTGCCCAAAGCCGGAGATGTTCTTGAGACCTCTCCACACATCTCAGCCAATGTTCTGCACCAGCTGCTCCTCCACCATTCTCCCATAGTTTTTCTTCCTGCCCTGATCCTCCATTGGTGCTCCTGTTGAACTCTATGCTGCTCCTCTTTGTCCCCTGAGTTAAAAGCCATTTTTTTCTTGTTCAGGAGGACTTTCAGCTCAGGGGTTACCCAGGGGGGGTTGCTTGGAAAGCACCATAGCCGACGTGTAGGCACAATGCTCTCCACACAGAAGGTCATGTAGCCATTGATACATTCAGTTGAATGAATGACATTTCTGTTGATGTCATCACCATGAGAGCTTTGGAACATGCTCCAGTCTGTGGTACTGAAACAATCCCTCAGTTTCTCAGTGGCCTCATCTGACCAAACGTTCACTGACCTCTTCTGCGCTGTTGTCCTCCTCACCATTGGTATGTAATGGGGGTGCAGGTAGACAAGGTGCAGGGGTGCTGTGTCAGCAGCCTGGTCAATGCGCCATGGATCTGCTCGCACGCAGCGGTGGCGTCCGCTGAGGGTGGGATGTAAACACAGAGCACGATCACATGACCAAACTCTCTTGGGTGATAGTGCGGTCTCATGCTCATCGCGAGTAACTCCACCTCCGAGGAGCATATCTGCTCCTTCACGTGAACATGAACCACACTACACCATCTCTCACTCACAAACACCACCAGCCCCCCTCCTCTCTTTTTTCCGCAAATGACATGTCTTGGTAAAAAATAACACCAAGATTTTTTACTTTATTACCAGAGGCCAATTAATGCCATCCTGATTAAGTGATTGATTAACAATATTTTTTTCTAGGACTCTGGTTCAGCGATTGCAACTTCTATCTCAGAATTTAAAAGCATGAACTTTGAAGTCATCCAGGTTTTGATGTCATCAAGACATGCCTGTAGTCAAAGTAGTTGATTGGATTCATCAGGACTTATGTATAAATATAACTGAGTGTCATCAGCATTACAGTTGAAATTGATCCCATGCTGTCATATAACTTGCCAATCAGAAGAATATTTATAGTAAAGAGAATTGGCCCAAGGACTGAACCCTGTGGTATACCACAACTGACCCTAGAGTTTGAAGAAGACTTATCATTAACATGAACAAACTGGAATCTGTCAGGCAGATAACATTTAAACCAGCCCAATGCTTTCCCCTTAATCCCTACAATATATTCAAGTATTTCTAGGAGAATATTGTAATAAACTGTATGGAATGCAGCACTGAGATCTAACAGGACAAGTACAGACACAAGTCCATTATCTGAGGCCATGAGAATATCAATAGTGACCTTCACCAGAGCTGTTTCAGTGCTGTGGTGAGCTTTGAAGCCTGACTGAAACTCCTCAGGTAGGTCATTACTAGGTAAGTGTTCACATAGTTGATTAGCAACTACTTTCTCAAGAACCTTAGATAGGAAAAGAACATATAGGTCTGTAATTTATTAAGTCATCTTGATCAAGAGATGGTTTCTTAAGTAAAGGTTTAAAAACAGCTACTTTAAAAGCCTGTGGTACATATCCATTTACTAATGATAGGTTAATCATGTCTAAAATAGGGCCACTGATCAAAGGGAATACCTCCTTAAACAACTCGGTTGGGATTGGGTCTAACATACAAGTTGAAGGCTTAGATGAAGCTTAAATTTTAGATAGCTCAGAAAGCTCTACAGCATCTAAACAGTTCAAACACCGATCAGGTTCTAAAGATTCCTGCAATGCTGCCTCACTTACTGCAGAAGAGGTAATCATGTTTGGGAGGATGCCAATGATTTTATTTTTAATGGGATCTATTTTATTTATGAAGAATTCCATAAAGTCATTACTGCTGAGAGCTAAGGGAATGGATGGACAAACAGAGCTTTGATTCTGGGTAATTTTGGCAACTGTACTAAAGAGAAACCTAGGATTAATGTTCTCCTCTATTAATGATGAAAAATATGCTGCTCTAACTCTGCAAGGGTCTTTTTATACAACATTAGACTGTTTTTCCAGATTAGGTAGGATTATTCCAGATGTGTAAAGTGGCATTTTCTCTCCAATTTCCTAATGTTGTGCTTCAAAGAACGTAGCTCTAAATTAAACAGCCAGCTTCCTGTGAATAATCAACTTCTTTTTCAAGGGGGCTACACTGTCTAATGCAAAACACAACGAGGATGTGACATCGTCAAGAAAGGCGTCGATTTGCAAATGGAAAGTAACAACATTGGGGCCATCTGCTGGGCATTTCTGTGATACTGAGGAAATTAAGGACAGATTAATGAGGACAGACTCTTTAAACTGAACTCAAAAAGTTATTAAAAATGGTCAGATAGGGTAGGGTTGTGAGGAAATGCTGTTAATTATTCCCAATCAATGCCATATGTCAGCACAAGGTCCAAAGTATGAAGGTTGTTTATGGTGCATTGGTTTATGCACATTTTGAATAAAACCAATTGAATATAAGCTAGTTTTAGTCTAGGCTAGTCACTGACCCTATTAGTCCCGCCTTTGAAGTCAGGCTGTACCTGCTCCTTACCAGACTAATACGCAGTTTATATGGAATAAGTCAGTCTGGCTGGCCTGGCTACCAGGATACAGCATTCAGAACAGGGGACAGACTGACCTTTAGCAAGGCCAGAAGTGAGCTGAAAAAGGGCATAGAGAAGCAAGGCATAGATGCAAGCAGCACTTTAACAACAACAACCCATGTGATATGTAAAGAGTGATCAGGGCAATCACATACTACAAACACAGTGACCAGCAACGACCTAGCTATCCCTGACACCTTAAACAGCTTCTCTGCATGCCTGGACACGCCAAGAGGCAGGGAGTCTGAACATCTTTCCCAGCCAAAGGTGCAGCATCAGTTACTTGTCTTAAGGAGTGACCTCCTTAAGATGGTCAATATCAACAAGGCTTCTGATCCAGACATGGCATCGCTTTGGATGCTAAAATCAAATGCTGACAAGTTATTCTGAATATCTTCAACATCTCCCTGCAGCTCTCCATGGTCCCCTCTGCCTGAAGTCCTCCTTCATTGTGCCTGTTCCCAATAAAACAACAACAACCACCTACCTCAATGATTACTGTCCTGTTGCTCTGACCCATGTCATCATGAAGTGATTTGAAAGGATCCTCCTGAAATACATCAAGGATAAGTTTCTAAAAGAAAACAGGTAGATGATATTGTCGGAGCCTTAAACAGTTCAAACTTTTCCCAGACTTTGTATGAAGGTTTTAGGTTGTGCAAAATGTAAACATGCTACAGTTTCAGAAGAAAGACATCCATGACAAGCTACATTCTGTGCTCTGGACCTGCCTAATTATTGTGAACAAAAGTTTCTTAAAAAGCCAGGTATTGGTGTTTAGGTTATCCCACAGATCCATCTCAAGAAAAGTAACAGCTAAGGAAAATGTTGTCACCACTGTGTATAGTGTTTCTTTGGTGATGCACAAAGCTTTTTTCTTCACCAAACATAAACAGGCTTATGTGTTGTAACTCTTATCTTCGATTGAGATATTGTATATAGAAAATACAGTCATATAATTTGAATATCATAAAAAGTAGATTTGTTTTAGTAAATCCATTTAGAAAATAACACTTTTATATTATATTCATTCATTACACACAGACTGATATATTTCAAGTGTTTATATATTTAAATTTTGATGATTATAACTGACAACAAATGACAACCCAAAATTCAGTATCTCAGAAAATTTTAATATTGTGAAAAGGTAAATTAACTCAAAACACATGCGAAGGCCTGTTAGTGGTCTCAGTCTAGTTCTGTAGGCTACATAATCATGGGGAAGATTGCAGACTTGGCAGTTGTCCAAAAAATTACCATTGAAACCTTGCACAAGGAGGGCAAGAGACAAACTGTTATTGCTAAAGAGGCTGGCTGTTCCCAGAGCTCTGTGTCCAAGCACATTAATAGAGAGGCGAAGGGAAAGGAAAAGATGTGGTCCAAAAAATTGTACAAGCAAAGTACCCTGAAGAGAACTGTGAAACAAAACCCATTCAAAAATGTGGGGGAGATTAACAAAGAGTGGAGTTAGTGCTTCAAGTACCACCATGCAGACATATGCAAGACAATGGTTTCAGTTTGTTAGGATATCAACTGGGTCAAGTGGCACAAACTGTTTAACCCAGAACTGCCTGCCACAATTATAGCAACGGACACAAGAAAATGACTCATATTTGTCAGATAGCGTCCCGGAGGTGACACAGTTTCTCTATTGATGACAGTTTGGATGTGTAAGGCCCTTTATGGGTGTGAACCTAAACTCCTTTATAATGTTTGTGAGATGAGCAATCGGGGCTTTTTGCCGATCAATAGCCCATCAGCGCTGATGTGTCTACTCTTTCTTTAGTAGATAAAATATAACTTGAAGTATACTTGTCTGTTTCATGCGTCTTATATCCAAAGTAATATGTGGGTGGGGGTCGCCTGACGGGTAAAAAGAGCTGGGTCCACCGCGGGTGTTTCACCACCGATGCATTCCTTGTGTCAAGCTACTCTTGGACAAGCGTCAGAAGTGTCTCGCCTGGGATAAAGACAAAATGGACTGGACTGCTGCTGAATGGTCTAATCTTATGTTCTTTTATGAAATTCATTTTGCATGTCGTTTGGAAATCAAGTTCCTAGAGTCTGGAGGAAGAGGGAAGAGCACAGAATCCATATTACCTGAGTTCCAGTGTAAAGTTTCCAATCTTGGGATGGTTTGGGGTGCCATGTTATTAGCTGGTGTTGGTCCACTGTGTTTTCTGAGGTCCATGGTCAATGCAGCGTTCTACCAGGAGGTTTTTAGAGCACTTCATGCTTCCTGCTGCTGAGCAACCCTATTGAGATTCAGATTCCATTTTCCAGCAGGACCTGACAACTGCACAGTGTCAAAGCTACCAGTACCATGTTTTATGAGCATGTTATCCCTGTTCTTAATTGGCTTGCAAATTCACTTTACCTTAACCCTATTGAAAATCTGTGGGGTTTTGTAAATAGAAAGATGCAATATGCCAGACCTAACGATGCAATATGCCAGATAGTGATGTTACGTTATGTGCCGAGGCTTCGAGGCGTGTGTCGAGTAATGGAGGGGGCGTTTCCGTGAAGCGCGTATTGAGGCTTGCTTCATTTAGGGGAGGAGCCGAAAACGATGACGTCCGAAGCCTCGCTGGCCGGCTGTACCACGTGACTACTTTGGGAAGTGGTTCAGATGTTGGCGCGGCTTTGACAGCTTTTAGAAACCCCACAGGCTCCATTCAAAATGTGGGTTGTTGTAGGCGAGTTGCGGTCAGTTGAGAGAGTGGATAGAGTTCTGATAGTTTGGATAGCAGAGTTTGGATAGTGGTTATTTAGTTTGAGACAGTTTGGTGTTTGGAGAGTTTAGGAGAGAGATAGATAGATAGGAGATCAGTGCTCTCAACTATCACGCATTGACGTCACTGACTTCACACGGTCACACGCAAACATGGCATTTTTCACGCATAAAAATCCCAACGCCCATCTGGGCAGCGGACGATAAAAACTCCGCCTTCTGCTGAGATGTTTCAGCTTCTTTCACAACTTGTGGCCATCAGTAATTCCTGCTGCAGTTCATGTTAACAGAGCAGCAGGAGGAGCGATCAGAGTTATGAATAATTGTAGTCTTAACAGTGGTGAAAGTGTGCCGGTAAGGTCCTGTACTACGTACGCAGGAAGGGAGGGGGCGGAGGAAGAGAGCTGCTGCAAGATATTGCCTTCACTCAGAACCAGTCATGGCTGCACTCTGGATCATAAAACAGTTCTGCTCACCAGATGCAGTTTAAAACGCTACGTCTGGTTATAAGTTGTTTTTATTAATTCTGCATTTTTTAACTACATGCACCGTATTTCTGTGCCTCAGCGCTTCGGTGCGCTGCTGCCGTGCGCTTTTTTCAGGTGCGCAAAATTACGTTACTTGTAATTTGGGTGCGCGCTTTCATTTTAAAGAACTTGTAACATCAGGAGGCTGATCTCAGACCGGTCAGCTCCTATGATCACTGTATAGGAGCCATTTACAGTTTTTATTTATGCATTTCCACCCTGTTTATCCCTCGCACGCAGCGCACCATCGGGTAAAATCCTCCCACCTCACCGCCCAGAGCGCACTGAGGAGAGCAATAGAGATTTGTCTGGTCGACTGAGATGAGAAACCTGTTGCTGTGAAAGGTGATATAGGTTATAAACTGTTACTGTCTAGAATTGCATTGAGCTGAAAAGAGAGGAGACATCAGCAGCTGGATCGTGCGTAAAGACGCAGCGTGAACCTCTGTGTGCTTCAGTGTTGCTGCTGAGGGGAAACTGTGGGACCGTATAGTACTGGGCTAATCATTGGTCACTGTACCCCAATCTGTACATACTTGCACTTATTTATTTATGCAACCCGGCATCATCTGTGCCATGTGAGCGTGTCTTTTCAAAGGTTGGAGAAGTAGTATCAAAAAAGAGAAATCATTTGAAACCAAAAACTGTGGAGAAATGGTTGTTTCTTAATAAAAATGCATGAAATCATCCAAGTTACACAAGCATTAGCCTATTCACTACCCCCTGCTTAGTTCCACAAGCACTTTCATTGTCCTCTGCCTGATTAAGCCCATGCCATTTTTCTAGAGTCACAGAAAAACATTATTACACAACATGCCATATCATGTCACTACTATTTTGGGAAAAATTACACACAGAGAATACATTCAAACAATGTTTTATTATACACATGTGTATACAAAATTTATGTAGACAAATGATTTCGTCCTACACCTTCTGTGAAGTCATTCCCAAGAGCCATAATAGACAAAAATGATATGCATCACACGTGTTAAGATACAGCTGGCTGTGATTATACAACTTGCCAGTAGGTGGTGCTGTGTGCACATGAACCGTCAAGAAATGAACCTTTTCTCGAACCAGTTGGCTGAGTGGTTCAATGCCTCATGAGGCTTCATCTCGCCATCACTAATGCCAGACCTAACAATGCAGGCCATGATCAGAACAACCTGGGCTCTCATAACACTTTAGCAGTTCCACGGACAGGCTGACTCTACGCCACACTGCGTTGCTGCAGTAATACAAGGAAAAAAGCCCCTATTTGTCGGGGTTTGTGGATTTGAACCCAAATTCAGCCACACACAGAGCCACGTTATTTATTGAAAACAGGATGAGTTGTGGAGAAGGAGACCAGAGGATTGTACCAGACAGCAGCAGAGGGATGATGATGGTTGGAGCTTGCAGACGTGAAGGAGCACAGGCAGGCAGGCGGGAGGCGAGGCGAGGACAAGGGATGAAGGCAGGCAGGAGGACAAAGGTCAAGGAACGAAGGTCGAAGGAGGACTGAGGGAAGCATGAAGGAAGGCGAAAAGGATGAGCATTCTGAGGGGGGTTTAAGTAGGGAGGATGGCAGTTGGAAAGAGTCCAGCTTAATTGGCGGCGGCAGGTGACAGTGATCGGGCGTGGAAATGTCTAGAAAGTGTCCAGGGTGAGGCAGGCAAAAACTAGACCCTGACACAGTTAAGTATTGATTGCTGTAGTTTGTCAGTTCGTTGTCAGCTATAATCATCAAAATTAAAAGAAATAAACACTTGAAATAAATCAGTCTATGTGTAGTAAATGAATATAATATACAAGTTCCACTTTTTGAATGGAATTACTCAAAAAAAATTTTCATGATATTCTAATTATGTATCACCTGTAAATGAAATCATTGTCATATGTAACCAGATGACCATAAGAATGTCAGAAATTCCTCCCTTGTTGTTTGTCCTGGTGGTCTCCTTGACTAGTGTCCACATTATTCTCAATGGTTTTCTAGAAATGTTCAGATTTTTTAATGTCACGATGGTCACTATCTTTGTTGCGTTCTCTGAAATACATAGTTAGAGAAATACTTATTTATGCTGTTTATGACTGTTAAACAATGGCATTCTGTCAGGTTTTTAGGAATCAGACTTAAGTGCAGACAAGAGCTCGGGAGCTGCATGTTGAGTAGTGAAGATTTCTGAAATAAATAACACTTACAGGATGACAAGGAAACTGGATTTCCAGTTAGGAACTAAAATCAACATGAATCAATTGTCATGTGTTGTTAAATTGATTAATGTTTGTTTTGTTGTGTTTTATAGCCCAAATTAACTTCGTCCATCCATGAATGAATTCACTTCACTCTTTATTGTCCATTAGCACTGTGTATTTTAGGAATTATTTCCAGATTTAAGGGATGTAATGCAATATTGTTGTCTATGATTTAACTGTTGCATTAAACATGAATGTAATTCATATTTTTATATGTTGTATGGATGTACATTTATGATTCAGCATCATCATTAGTTTCTGGATACTATATGTAATGCAGCTAGTATAATGTTTGATTTCTTGAATGTGTGTGCACATGGATAATTAATATATTGGACACTAGCCCTGTGTCCCATACAGGCCAGGTGTCATTCAGATGGCGAGCTACCAAGAGGCCTAGAGCCTGAAACAAGACAAGGATTCAGACTGCCCAGATTAGACCAAAACTGAGTAGATCTGACAACTGGTTATGGCTGAGTTGACCGAGTTGAATGAATATATAGGGCAGGAGACAGAAAAAGCAGCAGTTGGAGTAAATTACACAGGTGAGATGAGTAAAGAAATTAAGCAGGAGAAGAAAGGCAATTAACTAGCAGGGGTAGTGGGAGAACTGAATCCAACAGGGAAACATGAGAATGGCCAGACATGAGGGAATAACCTGGCTAAACTAAGGAAGAACAATATCAATATGCCCACAAATGCTAGTGGGCATATGTTTTGCTACAAGTGTTTAGAATTTTAAACGTTTCCTAATAGTGGGTTTACACCAGATATTGAACATAAAGCAATGACTCTAAAATCATTTAATGGTTGACTTTGATGCCAGCAGATGCATAAGGATCCATCCACTTTAAGCTTTTCACTAATACAGCCACCACCACCATCATCATCATCATCATTCATTACAACTACAATGTATAATATATGTTGAGTGCATGGCTCCTTCCAACATGAAGCCATTGCACCCTCCAGGTGACAGTCAGGTGACATTGTAATCTATCAGACTGATAAATGCAAAGAGCCAGGAGAGGGTCCTCATTGCTTTTAGCTTAGCTTTATAACAGAGGGCATGGACCCCACAATGGCCATGCCACCACTGGGATTTTCAGTCTACTTCCTCTACTCTAAATGATGATACTAATAGCCATCACTCTGTACATATTTAATCTGGCGGAACATTTTGCTGTTAGTTTGGAACCCAAAACTATCAGTGCATGTGAATGTGTTTTTTTTTTCTTTATGTTTTTTTTTTTTTTTTTTTTACACAGGGCTCCTTGATGTGCGTGTGTCTGTTAGGTGTCAGCAACAGTACCCTTCCATGGAGCCAGCACTCTCTAAAGAGGCATCCATCCCTGGGGGTGTTTTGTGTTGGGAGGAGCATCCAAGGTCACCAGCTGAAAGACCTCCCTTTGTGCTCTCATGTGCGTTGCCTCTGTCTAGTGACTCAGGATCCTTGGCCTATTAATTGACCTGACAATGATAAAGGAAATGGAAGTGGATGCTATTTGTCTCTAATGCACCCACACTCATATTATCCAAAAGACAAATGGCTACTGTTTTCCCACTTGAGCTGCTCTAATTTTTAAAGCCCTTTCAGGATGTATAGGAACAGGGTGTTAATGCTATATATGAGCCAATGTTATTTGTGTAAAGCAGAGCTTTGCAAAGTGAGAGGTCCAGACCCTATTGGGAATTCGGATTCACCAATAAAAGGGTTTCATATGATTTACAGAAAACAACTTAAGTTTAGAAAACCTTTCCCCGATAGCACAAATTTTCAACAATGTGAACAAATAGCATTCAGCTCTGCATGGTGGGGCATTTTTGGCACTATTGCCTGGGAGCAAAAGCTTCTGGGTATTAATTTCTGTGTGGTCCAAGCCTTAGTGCATACAGCTTGAATCTATTGATTATGTGCCGGTGTAAAAGTCACTGAAATGGCTTATGTATAAAATAAATTAATATTTGGCTCCAACAGTTAAATATCTCAGTGGTAAATTGTTGTGGATGACATGAAATATGTTTTACCCTATGCATAATTTGCGTTTATCTTTCCAAAAAGGAAAACATTTTTCGCAGTGCTATTATCACAAGGTTTGGGTATGAGCGTGAAAAGCTGCAAGATTTGCACCGCATTTGCAATATTTTTGTAATAGTCCTACAAATTTGTAATTTTTTGTATTCTGGAATCTCGGAGCAACTCAATGACATAGGTAGGAAACATCACATCCTCCCATCTTTCTGAGACAGAACACATAAAAATATTTGGCAAAACTAATGAATGAAAGATTGTCTACCCTCCCTGACTGAGGATTTTGAAAATAATATACATACTTCTCGCTGGATGATTCCAATGCATGTAAATGCAATTGTTTTGCTTAAATGTTCAATGTAGGCTGCATTCCTATACTATTCTACGAGGGCACCCTGCATGTCAAATTATAACGAAAAAGGGGTACTTGGTGCGTCAACTTATGACGCTGATGGAACCTGACCTACCGTCAATATATGATGAGAAGGGAGTGAGAATGTTGTCTTAGCTCCTGTTTCTTGCTCTTTCACAAGGTCAACAGTAACAACGCCATCGCTGGGAGGAAAGAAACTTTGGACTGCTGTGCCGAATTTAGACAGCCTGTAACATCGACGTCATGATGGAAATGCACATGGATGATGCAAGTCAAATCCGGGCCTAGAGGCTTCCAAAAATTAACTACAAACTGCATGCTCTCTGCTCTCCGGACATTTTTGTTGATTTCCATAATGGGGCTGTGCTGATAGGTCATGTCATGCAAAGGATTGTGGGATACCTTAAGGGTTCTTAGTGCCAGAAAGGGAGGTTGCAGGGTTCATAGCAAAAACTAGCATTGGGAGGGAGCATACAGGCTCCTTTTCCTACCTCCTTCCTTACTGAGAGCACTATTTGGACATCACTTATGCCAACCGTTGACACTTTTCAGCTTTGACTAAAGAGTCCTTCCTGAGGGTATTTGGATTGAGCCTAAATCTTGACAAATGCCCATAGCTCAGAGATGGGAAGCCATTTGGATATGTCTACAAACAATGTGTTTCCTTAAATGAACATTCAGGCTTTTTTGTGAAATGATGGGAAATGATTTCAAGTTTTGATGTTAGCACAAAATCTACTACTTTTTTGCATTTTGAGAAAGAAAGTTTTACACAGATTTTCAATTTAGAGAGATCTTGAAATTTAATGGCATTGTTTTGTTTATAAATGACAAAATTTAGCATTTTAAAGTCTGCATCAGAAATGCTTAAAGCGGGCGCACTTGTGGCGCAGCAGGTAGCGTGACCCATATACGGAGGACTTAGTCCTCGACGCAGTCGACCTGGGTTCGAATCAGACCTGCGGTCCCTTGCTGCATGTCTCTCCCCCTCTTCCACCCCCCTTCCTGTCAGCCTACTTTCAGAAAAAGCGAGCCACTAGAGCTGCAACCACCCCACCCCCAAAAAAATGCTTAAAGCATATTATTAGGTTATTAATGAGGGCACTGAAGCATTTTAATTGGAAAACAAATAGTTGCATTTTATCGAGTAAATTGGATCCTAGATTTTTATTTAATTCATTCAAAGCAGAGTTTTGTTATCAAAAATACATATGTCATGGTTTTCAGGTGACGAGCCCACATGCAGATACGATCGGGAGGCAAAGCACAGTTTTAAGATGTTTATTTAGGAAACAGGCAGATCTACGGACGGAACTACAGGCGATTCGGCAGGGTCAGAACGTCAAGGGAGTAAGTAACTCTGAAAGGAGAACCAGGAGAACGGCTAGAAGTAGCGCTGCTTACCATTAGGCTGGGCGGACCTAACCGGGAAGAAGTAGCGTCGAGGGAACTCTATGATTCTACTCTGCTGGGGATAGGCGGCTAGTGGCTGAGGACGGCAGATGTACCTGGCGAGGGATCCTGAGCGAGCCTCGTCGGCGATGGTTGACAGATGGATTGACCAGAGTGAACACAGAGCCAGCAGAATCCGGGAGAGGGGATCTCAGGCCTCGCTGGGTAACATCCAGGAAGTATGAGGGGAGCGCCAGAGCAAAATCTGAGCAGACGGATTCTGCCGGTCTGTTTCTTCGGACTAGACGTCAAGACAGGTGAGTGCATCCAAGCACCAAAAATCTGAGACAAAAACAGGGAGATCCAAAATTAGTCAAAGTCAAAAGAGCAAAAAACTCACAAGCTGGTTTCCGAGAGTTGGGACAGAGGCCACGTCGTACCACGACTGGTTAAGGCTCTGGCGTCTTCCATCTGTCAGCGCTCTGCTTAAGAAGCCAGAGGAAGCCGCCTGCAACGAGCTGCAGGTGTGGGCCACGCCTCCTCAGCCAACTAGACACACCTGAGGAGTAGAGTTAGAGTAGAGCAGCACAGAGAACCCTGACAACATATAACTGCAGATGTTTTCATTAAATAGTGTTTTTTTTATGAATGAGGAAGCCCCTACACGTCGGTGACATAAATGGCTGCGTCCATAGATAACATATTGTCCTCTTGTCTTTCTGAGAATGCACTAAAATCTTCAGCAAAACTAATAAATGAAAGGCTATCTACCTTCCCTGAATGACAATTATGAACATACATACATACTTTTCACTAGAAATGTCATCAAAATGCATATTAACGGAATGGTTTCACTTAAATGTTTACTTTTCCGCATAACATACAAGCAACAGCAACCATGTTCTTTTTTCAATGGGGGAAACGTCACAGTCACATGACCTGGTTGCAAGCCATCCATCCATCCATTCTCTAACATGTCTATCCCTTGTGGGGTCACGAGGGAAGCAGGTGCCTGTCTCCAGCTGTTAATGGTACACCTTGGACCGGTCACCAGTCTATCGCAGGGCAACACAGAGACAAACAGGACAAACAACCATTATCGCACACACTTACACCAGGCAGTTCTGGGAAGGGAGGAAGTTGGAGTACCCAGAGAGAACCCACACATGCACAGGGAGAACATGCAAACTCCATGCAGAAAGACCCAGGGCAAGTGTAGGACCTGAACTCAGGACCTTCTTGCTGCACGGCCCCGGTTGCAAGCCAATGTAAGTGAGTAGACCAACTACAACGTAGGATGATACATATTGAGGAACCAAATTGTGGCAATAAGACGTTTCTCCCTGTGGACTAACATGGATAATACATGTTTTTCCTGTGAGACTGTTGTGTTATCATTTATTTAGTCAGATTTAAACACATGCTCCAAAAATCCGTTCTGTAGTTTCTTGGAAACTTGAACCTCTGTGTTGAGCAATTACTTTATTTCAGAATCAGAAATACTTTAATAATCCCAGAGGGAAATTTTCTTTACATGCTCCAGATATACAAAAAACATACATATATATATATATATATATATATATATATATATATATATATATATATATATATATATATATATATATGTGTGTGTGTGTGTGTGTGTGTGTGTGTGTGTGTGTGTGTGTGTGTGTGTGTGTGACCTTGGGTACAGTTTATGTTATGTGTGGAGAACCATAAATCCTCTTTTCACCAGGTAACACAGATAAGTTTGTAAGAATTACCAGAGGCATTGTTGTCATGTTTTGCAGATGAACCTGAACACAACCACACACAAAGTTTAGTTTAGAGAGTTTATTGAAGGTAGTGGATAGTGGAGGATGAAAGACCAACAGTCTGTACCGGGATGGAGCAGGGGGATGGTGATGGTAGGAACTGGCAAGAATGACGGAACAGGTGGACGGGCAGGAGCTGGAGGACTGGAGAGAGAATACTTGGAGCACTGGGGTTGCAACAGGACCAGCAGCAAGGCAGAGAGCTTACTTGGAGCACTGGGGTAGCAGGAGTAGACGAAGGGAACTCAGGCAGCACAAGGAACGGATGGGGTGAGCAGTAGTGATGGGTCCGGCAACACCGATGCATCGGCGCATGCGTCGAGCTCGGAGAGCAAAACCTGTGTCGATGCGCGTATCGCTATGGGAAAGTCACGTGACCGATACAGGAACTGTTTCGAACTGACTGACGCGCCAAACTGTTTCTGTTCCATCTAAACTGTGCACGTGTGCATTCGCGCACAGCATCTGGATTCAGTGCGCACAGCAAAGCTATGCTGCGCAGTAAATAAAATCTAAGCTGAACTGAAAGTTTTTTTAACCATTTTGCAACTCTGGTGTGATGGTGTACCACGGCCCGGCTCAGTGAGTGCCAGTTGCTGATCGAAGCGCACCACCGATTGATGGGTTGGGCAGACGCCTTCATGGTTGAGCAGGTTGCGCTGTGCGTCTTTGTTCTGAGCGTCGTTTCAGAAAAAACGGCTGATCTCCACTGAGTAGAAAGCTGCTACTCTGAGTAGTTCTTCCTCCCTTTGTCATACTCAGCATGTCCGGTTTCAGAACAGATGATATTAGTCAGGTAACTAAACACAGCGCCCGATCAACCATTGAACGTGAGCATGAGCATGAAAAAAAGCCAGATCACTGGAACGCAAATAACGTGATCTTTAAAGAAGGCATACGGACAATATTAAACCATAAGAAACAATGTCGTTGCTGCAGGAAAGAGAAAATTGTTGAAAAAGTCAATACATGCGAGATATGAAAGTGATGTGATGGAGAATTAAAGCTGTTTTCACCAAACTTCACTGTTCAACACAAAAGGGGGAGTATGTGTGTGTGTGTGTGTGTGTGTGTGTGTGTGTGTGTGTGGGGGGGGGGGGGGTGCATTGAAACGGCATGGTAAAATAAATAAAAAAGCCAGTCCACAAGAATCCTCATTCACAACATGTTTACTTACGTTATGATACACATTATTTATTGTTTATTATTTATTATTTATTGACTGCATCTAAAAAAAATATAATATATTTTAAATTCAAATGGGAATATAAAATAATACAATGCAACATGCAATGACTTAAATTGTAAATGTTGTGTATACTAGGTCATCAAATCAGTGTCAGTTAACTCTGTCAACTAGGTTGCCTGTAGGGATTTTTAAGGTCCAGCAGGTGTCAGTATTCAGTGACACATAATCGGCCCAGTATCAATACAGTTTGGCAATGTGTCAAAATGCTTCATGACACCTCATCGACCCATCACTAGTAAGCAGTAATGAGCAGGAATGAGCAGACGAACCGACAAGGAAGAGCTGACTGAGGGAGGTTAAAGTAGGAGTAATGACAGGTGGAATGAGTCCGGGCTTGATTAGTGGCTGACAGATGTAGGTGATTACTGAGGTGTGGAACCGGAGCTGTATGGGAGGTTGAAAGTGAAACCAGTCAACGGCGCTCTATATATCACTCTCTAGAAATGCGTTACCAACAATAATCAAGAGGGGAAATCAGAAATAATTCTAAACCCACCGTACACTCAATGTTAAACATACCTCTGCGGGAATCCTCAGCCAGGGATCTGATCTCCTCAGCAATCTACCTGCTTTTAAATGTAATGCTGATTACCTTTCTCACTAACAAACCAGCTGTGCTCTGTCACAGCGTCTTCCATATATGGGCAAGAGGAAGAGTGCGCACCGTACTTATGTGCAAAACAGTGCAAAAGAATGAATAAATGTCAATTACAGAGGGGGGCGGGTCTGAATCTCTGAGGGAGGCATTGTAGAGATTGATGACCACAGGCAGTAATGATTTCCTTTGGCGCTTTGTGGTGCATCTGGGTAAGAGGAGTCTTCTGCTGAAGGAGTTCCTCTGCTGGGCCAGTGTGTTGTAGAGAGGGTGTGAGACATTGTCCAAGATGGACTGGACAGCATCCTCCTCTCTGCCACGGTCGTCAGAGTGTCCAGCTCCTCCCCCACGACATCACCAGCCCTCCTGATCAGTTTGTTTAGTCTGTTGTTGTCCGCAACCCTCAGCCCACTGCCCCAGCATGTGATGGCAAAGAAAATCGTACTGGCAAGAACAGACTCATAAAACATCCTCAGCATTGTCCGACAGATGTTAAAAGCCTCCTCAGGAAAAAGAGTCGGCTTTGGCCCTTTTTGAAAACCGCATCAGTGTTTCTAGTCCAGTCCAGCTTATTATTAAAGTACCAGGTATTTATACTCCTCCACAGTGTCAACAGTATCTTTCCCCTCTTCAATGAAGCCAATTATTGCTGAGTCATCAGAAAGCTTCTGAAGGTGGCAGGACTCAGTGCAATAGTTGAAGTCTGAGGTGAAGATGATGAAGAGGAAGGGAGAGAGGACAGTACCCTGAGGGGCCCCAGTGTTGCTGACCACCCACTCAGACACAGTTCTGTAGGCATACATACTGTGGTCTGCCTGTCAGGTAATCAACAATCCAGGACACGACGGGGGCCTCCACCTGCAACGCAGTCATCTTTTCACCCAGTAGAGCTGGACGGATGGTGTTGAAAGCACTGGAGAAATCAAATAACATGATTCTCACAGTGCTCGCCGGCTTGTCCAGATGAGTGTAGACTCTGTTCAGCAGGAAAGATGATGCTGTCCTCAACTCCCAGGTGGGGCTGGTAGGCGAACTGTACAGTGAAGGGCCTGACCATGGGCCTTAGCTGCTCCAGGACTAGCCTCTCAAAGGTCTTCATGATATGGGACATCAGTGCCACCGGTCTGTAGTCCTGAGGGCTGCTAGGACATGGCGTCTTTGGCACAGGAACAAGGCAGGACATCTTCCACAGCATGGGGACTCTCTGGAGGTGCAGGCTTGTAGGCACAAGCTTTAAGAACCCTGGGGAATACACCATCAGGGCCCGCAGCTTTGCCAGAGTGGAGTCTGGTCAGCTGTCTTCTGACTAGGTCAGGGGGGAAGGTTTGTGTACCCCCTGCACTCTCCTCACCTCATCACAGTTGTCATCTTTGAACGCCCTCTTCTTCTCATTCAGGATGGCCTTAATGTCCTTGATGATCCATGGTTTATTGTTGGCGTAACAGGTGACAGTCCAAGCTGGGACATTGCAGTCCACACAGAAGTTGATGTAGTCCGTGATGCACTCTGTGAGCCCATCCCTGTGGGGCTCACAGAGTGCAGGCCAATCAGTCATTTCAAAGCAGCCCTGCAGTGTCTCATAAGCCTTTTCCGACCACCTCCTCACAGTCCTTGTGGTTGTTGGCTTCCTCTTCACCAGAGGCACATAGCAGGGTTTGAGGTGAACCAGGTTGTGATCTGACCTGCCCAGGGGGGGGGGGAGAGAAGAAAAGATGCATCCTTAATGTTAGCATACATAAGGTCTAGGGTCCTCTCCTCTCTGGTAGGGCAGCTCACATATTGTTTGAAGGTCGGCAGAACTTTGTTCACGATGACATGGTTGAAGTCCCCCGACATGATGATGAGGGCATTGGGGTGTTGAGTCTGTAGGTTGGAGATGGTGGTGTGTATGATGGTGCAGGCAGATGTTGGGTTTGCGGAGGGAGGGATGTACAGGACAGCAATGATGACGTGCGGGATCTCTCTAGGCAGATGGTATGGACGGAGTCCATCGGCCAGCAGTTCAACATCCGGGCTACAGAGCTGTTCTTTAATGGTGATGTGACCAGGGTAACACCATCTGCTGTTTACTCAAATGGCAAGCCCCCCTCCTTTCTGCTTAGAACTCTTAGTATCCCGGTCAGCCCGGATGACGTGAAAACCTTCCACTGAGACAATCTGGCCCGTAATGTCCTTGTGCAGCCATGTCTCAGTGAAACACATCACACTGCACTCCCGGTACTCCCGTTGGCTCCGCGTCAGCGCCGTTAGCTCATCCATCTTGTTGCTAAGGGACCGTACGTTTCCCATAACAACAGAGGGAAGACACCGCTTAAATCTTCTCCTCTCAATAAGCCTGTCCCGTCTCAACCCTGCTTTCATCCCCCAGTGTTGCTTTCCTCCTCTGCAACCCTGGTGTGTTTTCCTCCAGAAATCGGGTGGTATTTCAGCTGGTCTGGCTACTACGGTGGCCGGGAAGTGCAAAACAAAAATACAAAATCTGAAACACTTTTACAAATATTGAAACAAATTTACATTTCAGTATACAAATTTACAAAACACAAAACACTTTTACAAAACACAAAACACTTTTACAAAACTTGAAACAAATGTACATTTCAGAAAACAAATTTACAAAACAAGAAACACTTTTACATTTCAGAAAACACATACAAAAGACGAAAATCAAACGGAAAGGGAGGGACTGTCTTCGAAGTTTACCCGGAAGTGATAACGGGAGCCTTCATGATGAACCAAGATGGACGCCAATCGAGTTGCGTTTTGGCCGTTTTTCGGCACACATATGAGCAGATTGACGCGTTTTTGTTTGTCATGTGGTCGGTCCTTGGAGTTTTTAAATTTCACAGAACAGACGGAAGAAGCAGATATGCTGCAGCAGTGCATACATTATGTTGATGAGGGTCACTCGTACGCTGTAATCGTAGACATGTCATGTTTACACGGTGTACACATCAGCTTGAGACTGCGGTCAAGTGAGCCCTCACTTGTTTTTGTTGGTCACGTAAACGCTGAGGATTACGGCAGTGACGGCTGACCCTACTTTTCAAAATAAAAGCAACATTTTCGCGGTGTATCGATCAAGTGTTTTTACACATTTACATTATATTTTTTTATGCTTTGTGTCATTTTTTCTATTATTCTGGTCTGCTGGTGAAAATGGAAATATATACTTTGGTCACACTCTTTAGCCTCAAAACTACTCAAACAACTTATTTTTTTACAGGTGACTACTTTCACTTACAGATGCAGATGATCTCCAGAAGTCAATCTACATGATTTGGGATTTAAAAATAAAGGCATTTAAAAATCTCTACATTGACTCAATTTGACCTGTGTTGTTGTAAATGTTGCTACAGAATTGGACGTTTTATGTGAATACTATATCAGCATGACAATAGAAAACCTCCTGATTTCGCTCAACAAGTTTCAGCCAATTCTGATGTGGAATTTCAAAATAAGAGCCACTAGAAATCCGTATATATTAAGTAATTTTGACCAAAGTTGCTGTCACTACAGCAACTAAACGGTAGATACTCAATCGATGCTTCCACTTCAGCATGACAGTAGAACACCTGCAGATGTGATCTCTTGTTCATTGATGCTGTGGGGTCATTCAAGTTTGGCTAATATTCTGTCAGCACACCACCTCTTCCTTTCTGTAAAGGTAAGTCCTCCATTCTAATTCATAACAGTCTAATCTTTAATGGCAATTTGGACATATATCAGGAAAGCAAGTAGAAAAATATAGACAGTTTATAGTCTTCACTACAAACTATCCATATTTTTATATAAATGTGACAGCAAGGACTGTAATATAAATAAAAAGTAACCAAGACTTTGTTTAAAGGTGCAGTTTGCCATGGCCAAGGTCTGACAGGATTCTCCTGAACAGATGAGAAGCGCCATCCCCAAAAGGCTGAATGATGGATGTTTCCTGCACCACAAAGAATGAAATGGCCTACAAATATGCTATAAGTGAAATGTTGAAACTTAACAATGTTTTACCATTTTAAAAGTTAAATGTAATTACATTTAGTGTAAACAAATGGCATAAACTCAATAAATGAAAAACTGTATCTTCTTGCCAGTTTATGTACATAAGATACACTTTTAGACATCCACTTGATCTAAATATGAATAAATGCAAATCACATAAGCATGTGAAATGGATTGCAAAATTTAATAATACACATGTTAGTTGGACACAATTTTTGTATAAGTAAACATTTAAATAGTCTGGAATTATGGATATACAATACTTAAAGTTATTAAAAATGAAAAGTAATTCCAAAATGTAAAACCTCAAGGTGCTAAAAAAATAAATATTTAAAAGCAGAAATCCAAAACACATTCTTGTGTATTATAATTCCTTTGGTTTACAGTAAAATAACTAATCAGGATCTTTTTGACATGTAAACTTCTCTGCTTCCTCACATATGATTTCCCCTGCATGTTCACAGGAGCTGCAAAGATTCTAAAGACTTGGTGTATTTTATAAACCAAGTTGATAGTTACAGTCTGGGAGATTATGGTGAAAACTTTGAGCCTCCTGATAAATCTTTCCACATGTATGTGGACATTTGCAATCCTCCTTGCTGCAGTTACATCCTCATCAGAGGACTGTTCTCCTTTTATGAGTGGATGCTGGTAGAACAAGGTTAAATCTGCTCTCAAACAGCATATCTCCAATGGTAAAGCCTCTGTCTGCTGTCACTTCATCGCCAGGACAAAGATACTCCAGGAAGCCAGCGTGTTCCCTGCCACATACATTTTTCTTCTTCTCTTCTCCTAGGTGTGATCATCAGTGCCTGTAGTATCAGCATCTTTATTCATAGGTGACTCTGATTATGGAGCGGTCCGGTCAGCCTCTGCATCACAGCGGCTGTCATCTGTCAAACACAAGACCACAATAAGTTTATTAAACAGCATAAAACATACCAATACCAAGCTAATAGAGCACCACCTGCATCATTACTCATTCAAATATTCATATCACACACGTTCCTTCCAGTTTTTACAAACAGCCTTTGTTAGTATCTGGGATGCCATTTGTAAGGTTACACAGTCAAAATCTAACAGCAATATTTTGGGTTCTTTACTGTGATAAGAGGATTAAAATGGGTTTTCATTTTTAAAGTCCGATTTTCAACATACATTTATACAGTCATATATTTGTAAATGTCACAGCTCCAAACTAAATATTTAATTACACAGCTAAGTGTTCAGTTTGTAAACCACGCCTTTAATTTTCAGATTTAATATTTAACTACAAATTAAATGTTTAGTTTACAAACTAAACGTTTACTTTGGAGCTAAATATTATGCTTGTTATTTAAATATTTAACTTGGAACTGTGACTCATAGATTTATGAATAACAAAAATATGAAAAACGAACCCTTCCTTTTATCTCTCATTGTACAACTTTACAAACGGAACCCCATAGACCTACCAGCAGGGATGTAAAAATATGCAGATAATAATTTACAGAGGGAACAAAGCGAAAAGACGGCTGTTTTCATGTGAAAGCATATGTTTTATCAAGAGCGACACAAACTAAGGAATAAGAGTTAAAGATTGCTAACGTAAACATCCCTCAGCTTACCTGTGTCTCTCCTCTTTTTCTCCTTGATTTAGTTTTTAATGGAACTTCGTAGCCCAGCCACTTTTCTGGCATCGTGGGTCTTCTGTCGGTCTTTTGTCCACAAAATGAAAACAAAAAACATACGGTCGCTTCGGTGGTTTCTTCAAATTTACACGTGTACACCGTGTAAACATGACATGTCTACGATTACAGCGTACGAGTGACCCTCATCAACATAATGTATGCACTGCTGCAGCATATCTGCTTCTTCCGTCTGTTCTGTGAAATTTAAAAACTCCAAGGACCGACCACACGACAAAACAAAAACGCGTCAATCTGCTCATATGTGTGCCGAAAAACGGCCAAAACGCAACTCGATTGGCGTCCATCTTGGTTCTTCATGAAGGCTCCCGTTATCACTTCCGGGTAAACTTCGAAGACAGTCCCTCCCTTTCCGTTTGATTTTCGTCTTTTGTATGTGTTTTCTGAAATGTAAAAGTGTTTCTTGTTTTGTAAATTTGTTTTCTGAAATGTACATTTGTTTCAAGTTTTGTAAAAGTGTTTCGTGTTTTGTAAAAGTGTTTTGTAAATTTGTATTCTGAAATGTAAATTTGTTTCAATATTTGTAAAAGTGTTTCAGATTTTGTATTTTTGTTTTGCACTTCCCGGCCACCGTAGGCTACCACGCCGGCCAGCATTCTCTGGAGTAAACAAAGGCAGCATGTCCCGGTGGGAGTGGCATGATAAGAACAACAAGAAAAAAAGCACCAAAACTCTTTTAAAACGATCTCGTTAGAGAGGACAAAACTTCACATTGTTACTGTGAAAAAACAAGAGCAATCAAAAGAAAATAAAGTAAGAAAGTTCAAAAAGTGAACTCAAAGGCTGGAGCAATGTAACAGGCAGCATGCAGCTTTCACACATGTGCACTTACTGATTCATTCATAGGTTTCTAACCTTCAGTGGCAGATAGAGGCAGGTGAACTAGCAGTTTGAATCTGTCCCTCAACCCTAGCTCAGGCAGCCTCTCAATCAATTTGGTATCAAGACAGAACATCCTATCTTGGATACTATGACTGTCATCTGAGCAACACACCTTTAACCTGATCTGACAGAGCTAACAAACTTAGAAGTTTTTGTTTTTTAACAAATGGACTTGAAGTTTCGAGTCTGGTAAACATTAATGGCTGCACTACTTTGCTCTAGATTGATCTGGTAGGTCCTTGCCACACCTATGCAAGATATTTAAGCAGACTTAACCAATGACACTTTATTGGAGTGGCAAAGTTGTCAATGTCCAAACCATTTTTGTGTTTAGGATTAGGGGTGTTCTGGACCACTTCTCCAACCACTATTAGTATAGGAAAATAGTTAAAATAGTTTATGTAACTTTAATATTAGTCCTAATTTTATTTACAAACAGGCATGTGTACACCTCATTTGTTAGGATGCTCAAATCAAATCCTTGAAAGATAGTTGGGACACTCCAATTACCTTCTCAGCTTCCATCACTATCCGCTAGAGGGCCCCTTTCCCTGCTATATTGCTAGTGATTTACCAAGGGGAAATTTTGGGACATCAACATTCCAAACCACAGCTGTGTAGAATGTTATAAAAATGTAGGTAATATAGACATAGATTTAAAGATATAGACTGCTTTTGTCATATTGTTCCACTTGATTTATATATGCAAGAAGCTTATTAGATTTTATACTAGAACTATTCCATGTTCAACGGACACTGAAACTGGACGGTAAAAGAGGAAAAAAAGGAGAGAAACAGATGAGACAAAATGTTAAAAGGGAGAAAAGGTGAAAGAGAAAGAGGAGAGCAAAGGAAAGGGAGAGAGCAGTACAACATCCTCCGAGTCTGCTTCTACACCTGCAAATAGAGATATAAAAATAAAAGCAAAACCAGACAATTAAGCATTATAGGTACAAACAACCAACGCTTTGATGCCATCACTGAAGAACAGTTGACAGCTTTGCTTGTGCCCGGGACAACGCAGTCTTTTTGGGCCCTCCCTCTACACCTGCTGCCACCACACCACACACACAAACACACACACACACACACACACACACACACACACACACACACACACACACACACACACACACACACAAATGTCAACTTAACTGTATACTTCATGCCCTGGAAGTGATTTTTATTTTATTATTACAATGAAATA
This sequence comes from Fundulus heteroclitus, assembly GCF_011125445.2. Lineage (NCBI taxonomy): Eukaryota > Metazoa > Chordata > Actinopteri > Cyprinodontiformes > Fundulidae > Fundulus > Fundulus heteroclitus. The sequence continues at coordinate 479,784 of NW_023396531.1, read as the reverse complement.
CTACTACTACTACTACTACTAATAATAATAATAATGTTAATGGTAATGTTATGTTCAGTGTTTTTTTCCTAATCCACCTCTTATATCTTTCAATCCTTATGTAATTTTGTATGTGTTGTGTGCACTTGCCTGTTGCTTTAATATTATAAATGTCCCCATTGTGGGATTAATAAAGGATTAGCTAATGTTATCTTAAATAATACTTTTTAATAGGATATATGTACTGGGTTCTTTTAAGGTCTTAATTGCATTTTCTGCATGGGCTCCACTAACATATGATAGATAATATCTACTTTGAAAGTTAACATGAACTGCTGCTGAAGATGACCACTCTTATCCACCTGGATGTTCACTGGAGGACTGAAACGCCTCAGTCAGTGATGTCAGTCTGTGGGTCTAGGTCTGTCGGGGCAATGAGAGAAGTTTCGTCTCCTCTCTCCGTTTCTGTCACTCAACGTTTTCGTGCTCGTGGTTTTTCACGTGCTTATATAAATTTGTTGTGTTTCCACTGAATTTAACCGTCTTTTTACAAAACATAAAGCTTGATTTAATTTACAGTATTAAAATATGGCCAAAAGGCGCTACTTTCCCTCTTCATGTTTTTCCGCTCCTGCGGACTCTCTCTCTCTCCGAATCTAAGCAGCAGCAGCGCGGTTGTTTGTGAGAGAGCGCTGAGTGGGCGGGCCAGACTGAGCCTGCGTGCTGATTGGCTGGCACCGCTGAGCCATGTACGAGAGGGGAGGGGGAGCAGCAAAGTGTCATGACACAGACAGGGAGACTTTAGTGAAGCTGCTGCAGTCAGTGCACTCGGCTTCAACTATTTATTTAGTTACTCTAATATTAAATATTTTTCACTCAAATATTTTCTGAAAAATTACTTCTGCCTGTATTTTAATGGTCAGAGTGTCAGTTTTGGGCCCCCCCTCTGTCCTGGGCCCGGGACAATTGACCCCTTTTCCCCCCCCTGTCAGTGGGCGTGCTGAAGAATATACTGTATTATTTTATACAAATGATCAAACAAAGATCATTGTATTCCAAGTATGAAGCCCACTCTTCTTTAAAATATTTGATAAATTCTTCATCCTAAACCAATGATGTATTGAATCTCCAGCTTTTGTTTTGTTAGGGTACTTTTTTATTTATTTGGGTTAGAGAAACAGGAGCATGATCACTGACAGCAATAGCATGTATTACAGCCTCTGAAATGGCAGACAGCAGAGAGCTGCTGATTAAGATAGTCCAAACGAGAGTAGGAATGGCATTTGAAAAGAAAGCATATTCCTTACTGTTAGGAGGAAGAGATCGCCATGTATCACAAAGACCATATCCACTCATTTATCGTTTTGACTACATTTAATGATTGACAACTGTGTTGAGTCCCTGTCTATTTCCTCATTTAGACCAATGTTGAGGTCTCCCCCAATAAATAGAGAGCAATCCAGGTGTTTTGAAAGTGCCTGGGAAATTTGTGAAACAATGAGGGGTCATCAACATTTGGGCCATATATACTGACAATATATACATTTTGGTTATGGATACTTATTTTTATTAATACAATTCTACCTTCAGGATCTATAATTTTGTCTAATATTGTAAAAAATAATGTTTTTGTGGATTCAAATTGCTACTCCTCTTTGTCTATAGTTATAGAAGGCAGAAAACACATTAGGGAGCTTACATTAGTTAAGATCGTTTACAGTTATAGCTGATTTATAAATCTCTTGTAATAAAACCAAATCTGCCTTTAATCTTTTAATCTGATTAAAAAATTTTAACTGTTTTGCTCTGGTTCCAGCTTCATGCACATTCCATGTCACAAACCTTAGATTCGCCATAGGTGTGAGTGAGTTGGAAAGTGCATGTCCCAATAGAAACAGATATACATTACAGCACCAATTCATGAAACATGTCATCTCAAGGCACTTTACAAAGTCAAATTCAATCATATTATACAGATTGGGTCAGATTATACAGATTGGTCAAAAATGTCCTATATAAAGGAACCAGTTGATTGCATCAAAGTCCCGACAAGCAGCATTTACTCCTGGAGAAGCGTAGAGCGACAGGAGAGTCGTCTTCATTGTCCTTGGCTTTGCAGCAATCCCTCATACTGAGCAAGCATGAAGCGACAGTGGAAAGAAAAACTCCCCATTTACGGGAAGAAAAAACCTCCAGCAGAATGGGGCTCAGTATGAACGGTCATCTGCCTCGACCGGCTGGGGGTTACAGAAGACAGAGCAGAGACACAACAACAGAGACAAAAAAGCACATAAGTACACATTGATCCAGTAATCTGTTCTACATTAGATGGTAATAGCGGGGGATCTGTCTTCCCTGGATGATGTCACTTCTAACAGAACGCCAGATCAGGTGTACCTACTATGAAGAAAAGAGAGAGAGAGGAAAAAGTTAAAAGCTGAAATGACAATAGTCATTTCAATGCAATGCAATGCAAAACTGGAGAACAGTAGACTGGAGAACAGTAGAAAGCAGTAGAGTGAGAAAAATAGGCCCTGATGTCCTCCAGTAGCCTAAGCCTATAGCAGCATAACTATAGCGGTAGCTCAGGCTAACATGAGCCACTCTAACTATAAGCTTTGTAAAAAATGACAGTTTTAAGATTAGTCTTAAAAGTAGACAGGGTGTCTGCTTCACAGACCAAAACTGGGAGTTGGTTCCACAGGAGAAGAGCCTGATAGCTAAAGGATTCATTATTTTTCCCATTTTACTTTTTAGAGACTCTCGGAACCACCAGCAGACCTGCAGTCTGAGAGTGAAGTGCTCTGTTAGCAACATACAGGGTTATCAGAGCTCTGATATATGATGGAGCTTGATTATTTAGGGCTTTATACGTTACAAGAAGAATTTTTAATTATATTCTTGATTTAACAGGAAGCCAATGAAGGGAAGCTAAAATTGGAGAAATATGATCCCTCTTGTTGATTTTCATCAGAACTGTTGCTGCAGTGTTTTGGATCAGCTGAAGACTTTGAACTGTATTTTGTGGACTTCCTGATAGTAAAGAATTACAATAGTCCAGCCTTGAAGTAACAAATGAATGGATTAGTTTTTCAGCATCACCCCTGAACAAAATGTTTCTAATTTTGGCGATATTCCTGAGGTGAAAAAAGGAAACTCTGGAAACCTGTTTAATATGGGATTTAAATGACATGTCTTGGTCAAAAATAACACCAAGATTTTTTACTTTATTACCAGAGGCCAAGTTAATGCCATCCAGATTAAGTGATTAAGAAGTTTATTTTTTGAGGACTCTGGTCCAAAGATTATAACTTCTGTCTTGTCAGAATTTAAGTGCAGGAAATTTAAAGTCATCCAGCTTTTGATGTCATCAAGACATGACTGCAGTCGAAGTAATTGATTGGATTCATCAGGATTCATCAGGATCAGGATTCATCAGGATTTATTGATTGATGAGTGTCATCAGCATAACAGTGGAAATTAATCCCATGTTTATCGTGAATCGGAAGCACATGTATAGTAAAGAAAATGTTCCAAGGACCCTAGAGTTTGAAGATTTATTATTAACATGAACAAACTGGAATCTGTCTGATAGATAAGATTTAAGCCAGCCTAATGCTTTCCCTTTAATCCCTACTGTCAGGATTTGTTTACTGATGGACTCAGAATCACACACACAGGACTAAAGTTGAGAGTCTTTATTGTAGGATTGATGAATGGTGGAAAAAGTGACCGGAGACATAGAACTGCAGATGATCGGGAGTGCAGGTGACGGCAGGAGCTGACGGCCCGGAGAGAGAGTTCAAGGAGCCCGTGACTGGCAGCAGGAATCCACAGTTCGGTGCCAAGTCAGCCAGAGCACAATAGCAGGTCCTTCAGGATCACAGAAAAAACAAAAACCAGAACCAGGCAACAGGACTTCCAAAACTTATAACAAACCTTACAGAGGCATAGGTGACTAGGTTCCAAGAACTGAGGCAGACTAGCATGAAGAGGGTGTAGGTTGATGACGGACCGGCAAAGGAGTGACAGCAGAGTGAGGCTTAAGTAGGGAGGCTGGCAGGTGAAGTGAGTCTGGCTAATTAGGGGCTGGCAGGTGTGACTAACTGCAGTGGAAGGGAAGGCTGAGTGGGAGTGGTAGGAGGAAACTGAACTAACCAAAACAAAAGCCAGAACCTAACTAAACCCAGACAGGAGGAAGAACTGAAAAATAGTGAATAAAAACCCAAATCAAAACTGAACCCTGTCACCTACAGTATGCTCAAGTCTTTGTAGGAGAATATTGTGATCAACTGTATCAAATGCTAACCTGACTCTCGCCAGATGTATGTCGCTCCGCCTAGCTTCACTCACATACATCTGGGACATCTCCCATACAGAGTGATTTCTCCAACCAATTTTATTGTCTAGCCAATCAGGACGCAGGGCTGGAGTTTCATAGATGTGACGTAGTGGAGAAGTGACTGTGACGTGAGACTGTTTTGATAGCAACGGCGGCTCGCATCGAGAAAGCAAGCGTTAACATTGATGCTGCTATTTTTTCCGTGTTGTCCAATCTACCTAATATTGTTTCATTAAAAAAAAAAACATCAGAGAACGGGGGTCCGTTCTTCGTACGTTGCTTAAAACATCCAAGATCAAATGACACATCCAAGATGATTTCATCCGGCTAATCCTGATCCGGCTAATTGGGTTCTTCGAACACACCTGTTGTTTATGATTAGTATGGCTGGATTGAGTTATCTGAGACAACTTTGCGTTCATGCGTTTGTTTAAAAGGGGAAATGTATCGATAGTAGAAACAATGATCAGCAGCGCTGCTATTGGCTGTTCAGCATGGCCAAAGAACGCCCACAGTTTTTCTCCCAAGCAGAACACAAGCTTTTAATGGAAGGATGGTTATGCCGAATTTGAGTCATTAATTAAAACGCCTCAAAATCTGTTAAAGCCAGGAGAGAGGGCCAGCAAAAAGCAGCAGAAAATTAATGCGTAAATACTGTCCATGGTAGATGTTTCTATCACTTTCTACAGTATGTATTTGTGCATTTTAATAATTTCATATTTACTTTGTTCTTTAATATCAGAGCCTCAACGGGACCCACTAGAACATGGGAACAAGTAAAAGTGAAATACAAGAATATTCTACAAAATGGAAGCCTTTAATTATTACACTTTATTTTAAAAAGGCACTTGTTATGACAAGATATCCAAATTTCAGTGTCATTCCTTAGACACGGGAAGTTAAGGACACGTGCAAACTGGGAATTTTAACAAAAAAAATCTTTATCCATAAAAAACGAAAATCTTCCTTTTCCAAGTCATCCACAGTTTACACGGTAAAACTGTATTGCTCCGTGTCTAGATAATCCATTCATAGTTTTTTCTAATACAATATACAGCTCGACAGGAAACAAGCCTTTCAAAGTAAACTAAACTTCACAATAAAATGGCCCGAACAAATCTTCTTAATGAATATGATAAAAAGAAAAAGCAAACTATCATACAAATAACTTAAATATTTTAGATTTATGGCTCCAACATCAATTTTTCCTCTTTAAAAGCCACTGTTAAATGATGTGTTTGTCTGTTTATAACAGGCACCAAGAAAAATCTCTCTACAATTACACTGTTGCGCTGCGCTAAAGGATCCTGTCTATTGCGCAATACGCGATTAATTCGAAAAACTCTGCAAATTATTCTTGCACCTTCCGCAACAGGTTGCTGTCGTAAAAATGGACATGGCTACGGCAGACTTCCCTATCTCCTCCGCTTATACAGCCGTGATCTAATCTTGTTTACATGAAATAAGCCTGCTCTGGAGCAGGCTTAAGCTGGCGCACATGTTGCTATGACAACAAGTGCAGGATGTCTTTCGAAGAACCAAACGATCCAAGATCATGCCAAATCGTCAACAATGAAATCCTGCTAACTGAGTTAGCGACGTACGAAGAACGGACCCCGGCTCTGAAGGCTTTTGTTGGTGGAAACAATGTTTTTGCCCTTCTCCCGACCGGATTTGGCAAGTTTTGTTTTCCGGGGCGCGTCCGCGTCTGCTGCGGACGCGCCCCGGAGCGGTTAGCGGTTAGCGGTTAGCGGGAACCACTCTAGGAGGCCTTTAGTCCTCAACGCAGTCGACTCCGACCCACGGCGCTTTGCCGCCTGTCTTCCCCCCTCTTCCTGTCAGCTCACTGTCAATAAAACGCGTGCAACTAGAGCCGCAAACAGATTAAAAAAAATGTGATGCTCTCACAGCGTCACGGGTAGCTTCGGTGTGAGTGGTTGAAATAGCACCTCGATAAAGATGACAGACAAGTGGCTTATCCAAATATATGCTAGGATTTTTGATAAGGCCCAGCCTTCAATAAAGGCAATTCCTATGGAGATGTCCCAGAAGGATGTGAGTGAAGCTAGGCGGAGCGACATACATCTGGCGAGAGTCAGGTTAATCAAATGCAGCACTGAGATCTAACAGGACAAGTCCATTATCTGAGGCCATGAAAATATCATTAGTGACCTTCACCAGAGCTGTTTCGGTGCTATGATGAGCTCTGAAGCCTGACTGAAACTCCTCAAGTAAGTCATTACTTTGTAAATGTTCACAAAGTTGATTAGCAACTACTTTCTCAAGAATTTTAGAGAAGAAAGGAAGATTAGATATAGCTCTGTAATTTATTAACTAATCTTGATCAAGAGATGGTTTCTTAAGCAATAGTTTAATAACAGCTACTTTAAAAGCCTGTGGTATATATCCATTTACTAAGGATAGATTAATCATGTCTAAAATAGTGCCACTGATCAAAGGGAATATCTCTTTAAACAACTTGGTTGGGATTGGGTCTAACATACAGGTAGGAGGTTTAGATGAAGCTAAAATTTTAGATAGCTCAGAAAGCTCTACTGCTTCTAAACAGTTCAGACACTGCGCAGGTTCTAAAGATACAGAGACTCAGGTGACATCATGTAAAGATGTGTTGTTGTTTATTTGAAGTTTGCATGTACTGATAGTGTCATTGCCATAAGAAAATCCTTTGCCTTTATTGTTTGGCATCAATTTATTTTAACAATTGTATGTCAATAATTAAAAATATAGTAGACATTAAATAAATACTTGGGATCTCAAAATCAGCTCCATCTGAGTGGATGGATTCAGATTTGTTGCATATTTGTCATGAGCTTTGGTGGTCTAGTCTGGACCGGAGGTTTGGGGCCCAACCTCCATCACCCATACTCTGTTGCTCAATGCTGGTTGCTAGACTATTTGTCTCATTTGAATATATTGATTGGACCATCTGTAAACCATTTATCTCCTTCAAAAGACCATTACAGCCCCCCACCCACACACACACACACACACTTCTGAGCCTACCCACCATTTCCCCGAAAGGGGAATAAACAGAGAGAGAGAGAGAGAGAGATGTTGGCTGAACCTAAAGACAGTATATCTTAAAAATATTGAATTCTTTCTTAAAACAGCACCTTAAAATGAAACCTAAAAGAGCTCAAGGAGGTCTATTTTTTGCCATTTTACATAAGGGCCAGAAAAACACAGCAAATAAACAGGTCTATAGTAACATAGCTGAGATGAAACTCCAGCCTGCTTCGGGGAACCAACCACTATCTAATAATTAATTTAGTGCTTCTGAACCGCTCACAAATAATGAAACCTTTTACAGCATTTGTATGGTGAAGGACTCCTTCAAAAATTATACCTTAATGGTATAATGTATTTAGATGTCTGCTGCTTTATCTATTTGTATGCACATGTAATGGTGATGGTCATCTTAAAAAACTACACCCTGATGTTGCAGAAGCATGTTTGTACATCAGCAAGCTCCAGATATTACTTGGGCAGTAGTACGAGTTGTCAGTAGAGGGAATGCATGATCATGACTGACTTATTCCTGAGTTTTTCAGCAGTAAACCTCAGGTAAAGGATTACCCTCTGGACTCAGACTTGTAGCTACTGTGAAGTGAAGACCCATGAGCACACAAACAGGAAAATGCACTCACAGACAAACTTTAGACATGCATTGCTTTGTGCTTAGCATAATTTTTGCCTCTTTGTTTTCTTTTTTCTACCTTCTTTATTCAAATATGTTTCCTCTGCAGACAAACCGTTGGTGGGCAGCCATTTGCAAGACCAAGCAAAAGAGAAACAGCATTAGAGTGCTGAGATGAAGAACAGGGGTAGATGGAGAACAGAGGTATAAAAAAAATACCTCTGGAAAAAAAGGAAAAGGAAGCATGGATTAGAACAGGTTAAGGGGAATATACAGCACAGAAAAGAAGAGCACAAAGAAAAAAAAATATATTAAATTGGTCCTCCTTTGCTTCAACATAAGAAAATTCAATTATTCAGCTGGCACCTTAGTGTGGCTTGCCGATCTCTCTCTGCTCCTGTACACTGCAAGTTAACATTTAAAACATCTCTGCTCTGACAAGGTGAAGGGTGGCAGTTGCTCTCCAACAGAGAACTTGCCTCTGTGTCAAAGTACAGGCCACAGGCAGATGGTAAAAAATTGGCAGCTCTACTTGAACCATACGGAGCATATGCACACGGGCGAGTTTGCAAAGACCCAGGGCACAGGGTTTGAGCGGAGGACCAGCCCCTGTTGAGGTTGGCAAAAAATACATGGCGGTAACATTGGCACAAGTTAGGGGTAACACAATGCCTGCAAAGAAGCCATAGTGTTACTGCTATTGTTAAGTTAGAAGCCCAAGAACTGACAACTTTTAAATGCTAATATAGCAGTCTCAAGGTGATTACAACCAGAGAAAAGCAACTGAGTTTATCCTGCTATCCAGGAACATACTTTTTTCCTAAATTCCTAAAGATGCTATTTTATTTGTTTTATAGTATTGAATTTTTTTAATAAAATTTCAATAAGATGTTTTTTCTAAACTGTTTCAAATAATATAGTGTGCAGTTTCTGACAGAGCAATGATCTCCACATCCTTTCCTCTGAAATCTTTTTTTCATACAGTTTCATACAGTTTTCTTCTCACTGTCTCGTAGTAATTATGAACCCACAAATATGAATTTGAAGATGATGAAATTACAAAAGATGAAAGAAATTTTTTTCAAGGTTTTGCCAAGTTGTAATACCTAATATGGAAACTGTAGAGTACAGTTATCCTGAACCCTGATAAGTGAAAATGACGGTACTAAACAAAATCTGCTTTTGCTTTGGCTTCAATCAAGATTCAATGACTTTACAGAACTTTCCTGAATCCAGACAACGATGTACAAGTGTATATCAACCAACTGTGTCTGTCTGTTTACCAATCAATTTACTCTACTCTGAGTTTCTCAGATTCCATGTGTCATTATGGCTCCTGCTTGGTGCTATAGGCAGAGCTGGACAGTGCTGATAGCAAAGATTGATAGGGATGGTCCTACATGGAGTCAGACAGATGCATTGCCATACATCTTCCAGAATACAGGCCTGTCATCTTCCCACTGTTATAAAGGGTTTATCACGTCTTGTGTGCAGAAGTATGAACACAAGACGCTAAGGGCACATGCATGGGGACTAACATGGCATGACTAGACATGTACTCAGAAACATTTATAGATTTACAGAAATGCCTCTATTTGTGCCTCATCACATCTCCCTATCATGTATGTCATCCCTTCCATTTACAAAATACACACACACACACACACACACACACGCACACGCACAGACACACACACACACACACTTGTTTTAAATACTTAGTAAGGCCTGTGCCTTGACTTCCATTCATTTCCAACCTTTTTATGGCGTAACCCTGAACCTAACTTATACCTAATTGACACCTTAGTCCTAAACCTAACCCCTACCCCACAAAAAAATGTGAGGACTGATAAAAGGTCCTCACTTTACATCAAAGTCCTCGCTTGGTGGTAAAATATGAAAGATATGTTTTCACTCAGCTGCAAGTACAAGTACACACACACACAAACACACAGTCCTTTCTTTCTTAGACGGGTCTGTACACCACTCTGTGGCCACAAATCCTTTAGTCGGATGGATGAGTGTCTCCAGCACATCCATCATATACCTTCTCCACCATCCTCACCACTGTTTTTATATCAGGTAGCAGTGAACTTGACAACTGATGGTCCTCAATCTCCCTTTCTGCATTCCTTTTGTTTTACTCTTCAACCCCCAGGGTTTTTCTCATTCCCCAGTGCCCCATCAGCTTGTACACCTGGCACTGGGCATGTTTGTAGATGTTCATGCATGCTTCTGTCTCACCTCCCTACATACCCATCAAGTACAGGCCATCTCTCTCCATCTTGCAATTTTGCCCTCCCCTGTCTCACCAAACCCTCTTCATGTCTCTCTCCATCTATCTCTCTCCTGTGCACCATTGGAACCAGAGTGGCACCTTCAGAGCGTGCTATAAAAGGCCCTATAAAAAAGCCCCAACACAGGGAGGAAAGGGTAATGATGAAATTTAACTGCTCCTCTTGGTGCACCTGGGGTCTGGCACACAACACACGCAGTGTGTTGGGGTGTGGATATCTGAGACTGTGTGTGTTTGTCTGGGTGTTCGGTGAGCAGGAGGCCTGAGCACTGAACCGGAACTTGTGTGCTGCGGGGGTCAATGTCACAGCACCGCTATGAGAGTTATCGCATTTTAAAGATGCATTGTAGATTTTGTGGGGGAACTCATTTATATCGACATAAAAATGGAAGGTGGCAAGGGAAGTTTAAAATCTAAAAGGGCAGGTAGTGGGACACCAGGAGAAAATCCAGTGGGCAGCAAATATGATGGCCTAAATGGCCTCTGCAGTGTGATACAGATTTTAACCCTGCATTGAGGCTGGATGTTGAAAGACAAGCAGACATAAAGCAGAATTAATTAGGATTGCATCAGTGTTGTGGTGACGAGATAAACATGACCCACTGATAACTAAAATATGACGAAACGTGTGTGAGTTTCCGTTGACAAGATTAGATGAAAATGTTTGTGTGGGGTATATATCAGACCTATAGGTGTCATGATCTCAGCACTAGTGCTGGTCTGATTCTCATCTGAAACACCTGCGCAGCTCTGCCCAGTTCTCATTAGTCTTCACCAGATCCAAATGCTCCACTGACTATAAAATCAGCTCTCAGACCAGTCACCTGTTTGACCTGTTTCTGTGCCCTGACTCTGCCTATGGATTCTGCTCTGGACTGTCTCTGGTTTTCTATTCATCCGGTTCTGACTCTGGACCACTCTCGGACCTCTGACTCTGGTTATTCCACCTGATTATCCTGCCTGACTCTGCCATCACGGTTCTGACCCTTTGCCTGCCCTTTAAACCAGCGAGCTCCATCCAGTCCCAGAAGAAACTACCTGAGCTCAACCCTGACCGGACTCCGGATCGCATTAGGGAATCACCAGCATCATTCCCCAACAACTGGAGCCTGCCCTCACCTTCCCAGCCCGTTCCCGGATTGTGACAAGCGGTTCCTACTCCCAACGCTGGCGATTCACCCACGACCTGCAGCAGTTTACTCCTCAAATAAACTGTCTTTTAACGCTGTCTGTTATTGTCTGGTTTGAACTATGAGTCCCTGGTTCCGATCATTGCAATAGGATTGAACAGGATGGAGCAGCAATCCTGTTTTATCCTATCCTTCTTTGGTCACGCCCACCCTGATGCTGAGTTTACTAATTTATTGATGGACCTTGATGGTCAGGGTACATTCTGCCAATAATCTTGGGTTTGGAAATTATGAAAGGATCTATGAAAATACTTTAAATGCGATCCATTTGAAAGAAGTACTGAATGTATTGTGGCGGGAGTTACCGGTAAATGGCGCAAATTTTAAAGGGTAACTCTCTACCAAATCAATCTTTTTTGCCAATAAACTGTTATAGTACTGTCTACATATCCTGGTCATTATTTTGAAAAACTTGTGCATATTTGTTGAAATCCTGCTTTTTTGTCTGAAATCGTCAGCGTGGCACCTTCCTAGGGTAGAGTGGTCTTACATTGTATTTCAAATTAACATTGCTTTCGCTTGCTGTGACATAATTCTGAGACTGTGACATCAGTAGATCTGACGCTGTGGGGTGTAAAAGCAGCTCTGTCTTAAAAAAAAACACAGCGGCCTCCATCTAGCGAGCACTGTTGCACTTTTCAAACCCTCTAGCGACTTTTTTTTCAAAAGGCAACTAAAAACAAATCTACCAACATTTTTGTGTTATTGACAAATTTACATGAAAGCAACCAGTTGTTTTGCCGTTAGTGTCTTGAGGCAGCTGGGAAGGGGCCAAATCAAGCTTGCAGCTACATCTCCTCTATCCTGAACATACGCTCC